>NW_022639675.1:35428-41795 GCF_010583005.1 Odontomachus brunneus
TATATATATATATATATATATATATATATATATATATATGTATGTATATATGTATATATGAATGTATATATGTATATATGAATGTATATATGTATATATGAATGTATATATATATATATATATATATATATATATATAAATATAAAGAGTTATTCTTACTATTAGTATAGTAAACTATATTAAGACATTGCAGACATTTTCAAACACAAAAACGTGCATTTAATTTTTCGTTTTTGCTCGCGCAAAAGAAATAATCACAGGAAATAAATAAATTAGGCGAGAAAATCATAAATAAATGTAAAAAAATATAGGATCTGAGAAGCATACGAAACTCAGAGAAGCATCC
Organism: Odontomachus brunneus; assembly: GCF_010583005.1. NCBI lineage: Eukaryota > Metazoa > Arthropoda > Insecta > Hymenoptera > Formicidae > Odontomachus > Odontomachus brunneus. The sequence goes on from NW_022639675.1 coordinate 35,775, forward strand.
AACATGCCTTGATTTTGTCTAGCTTCTGTAACACTGCCTAAAAAAGAAACAAGAGAAGAAATAGTGAATATATCGTCGAAAGCACATAGTGTGCGGCAGTTGTGCACACTACAGACAATTTAGCGCACAGAGACTTGTTACTTTATTACACTTAGAAAATTGCGTAAATATTCAGAAAAGGTCACTTTTCAATCACTTTTTAATTTGAGATATATTGTAGTGAAAATTATTTAAAATAATTTTCAGAAAGAACCAAGTGGAAGACAGCATTGGTTGTCGAGGTATTATAAAATGAAATTTAAAATTTGGTTACTTTTTTTCCGAAGCATTATAATTCACTTTAGTAAACAGTATGTTTATGTAGGCAAGTTACTATGAATACATTATGGGATAAGCAGCTAAAAGTAACCAAAAGAAGACTTTCCGCTATGTATAAAATAGCAAGTTCTGAAAAGATTAGTATAGACCTCTACACAAGGTTTGAATTTAAATGTGTAACGAAACTTATAAAGAATTATTTTTATGATAAGTCATTTAAATTGAAATTGTGAAGCCTTTGCTAACTTTTTTAGAAATTATTTTAGTATATAATAAACTCATCAGTCTAATAAGACAAACCATTTCAATAACAAAATTTTTTAACACATTAGCGTCGGATAACGCACAGGTGCGTCATCTGGATTTTTGATTTAGGTCCGGATGACGTGAAAATACGTCATTGGGATTTTCATATATCTGTCTTAATGTAAATTTATAAAGCAGTATAAATGATACAATTTCTCTTCATAAATGTCACATGTTTCACGAGTTAAAATAATTGTATACGTTTTCAACTTTTTGTTCTTTTCGTGATTATCGATACTGGAATTGTGTATATGTTAGAGCGATAAGGTATAAACACAATGAGGTATCCCTTTACATTTGATAAAATAATCGTGCATCGACAAATCAAGAGTAAAATTTTTTAATATTTTCTTGATCTCTGCAACAGTGCTGGGAGTTTGTGCCTGCGCATGCCAGAACACGCGAAACAAATTACTATTTTAAAATTTAATTATGTTAAAATGTAATTTTGTTTTGAACATTATTTCAATGTCAAATTTATATATTATTATTTTTATACTTTATTCATGTGTAATATTTTCAAAAATGTTAAAATTAACATTTAATTTTTTCTTATGTATGCTACTGTGAGAAGAATACCAAATTTTTATTTTTTAATAAAAAAGTTGAGAATCTCTGAAAATTGTATGTTAGAAAGTGTAAATTATGCAAAAAAGTAATTTACCACTTTCCTCAACATTTCTTTGAGAAATATTAACTATTTAAAAAGTTATAATAGTTCTTTTCTTTCTAACGTAACACGATTAAAAGAAGAGATGCGAAATATTCCCATATCCACGTCAAACGCGGTCCCAAACACCCTGACATTAATATATTAATATGTAAATATAATACATACAATAAATAGTTTGGATAGTAGCAGATTGAGAGCCGTTTATATACTGTCAGGAATAGATGAAAACAATTGCCAATAATATATAATATAATAGAAATTTAAAAAAAAATATAAACAAAGACTTCTTCCAGTTAGAAGCAGTGATGCCATTTTCAGGTTGACTATACGTTTCAGCCTACACGGTCGCTTATTTGTGTGCGTACCCCTCCACACGCTAAAGTATATAGCCCAGACCTGAAAATGGCATCACTGGTAAGAAAGTGAGCAATAAATTAATATAGCGTATATTAACGTCGTTTACAACATCAGCATATATCTAGAAAAAAAGATATTAAACTTTATTTTATTACATCTTGAAAATTAACGGCGTCACCTACTTGATTTTTGTTGAAAATCATTTTTCCCTATCAAATATATTGCTATTAAAAGTACTGGTGAAATGTGACCTTACTTGGCTATTTATCGAAAATTCTAACATAACGTACTAAATGATAAGTAATACCTGCACGTCGTTACATTTATTATGGTGTACCGTCTGCATGTCTTCCGAACTGATATCTCTGGAGATATTGGTAGTTTCGGATACTGAATCCTCTGGTGAATATTCGATGCCACTTTCATTCGCCAGGAAAGCGACAATCACAATCGTGCCGCCATTTAAAATATCCTGCGGCGGATAGGAAAGGTTCAGTCCATCGATATTGAAATTCGTCAAGTGTTGAACATAGCCGAGGGACTTGGGCAGCTTCTGCAGTGACTTGTTGTGACCAATGTCTAAGGCAGTGAGCTGCTGCAGCTGTCCGATCTCTTCGGGCAGCTGTTTTAGATTATTCCTCGAGACGTTGAGGACTGTTAGTTTGCTTAGTTGAACTATCTCGTTGGGCAGTTTGCGAATATTGTTGTCTTGTAAATAGAGTTCCTAGGGGATATATACGATATATGAGAAAAAAGGACAATAAATATAATAAAATAAAAGCTTTTATGTTAAATAGCCAATAAAAGCTTATGTATTAGTACTTATATATAATGCAATAATAGATAGAGAAAATAAATAAAAAAAATGATAATTATCCATAATAAGTTGACCTCACCGATTTCAACGGCCTTGAAATATGTTGTTTAAATTATGATTCTCTTAGTAATCATTAAAACATTTCAATAGCCATTCATTGATTATTAAACAATTATTTAAAAAAGTTTGAAGAAAATATTAGTTAACCCGTTTCGCCCCAAAATGATCTAAATTTTGTCTTTTCTTCATTACAATAATTTTGACAGAAAACATTTATAGATCTTTCCGGCACTCGATACCCTATAGATGTAAGACATATCCTTTCTGAATCTGAAGTCCATTTTTTGCTATCATGCGCCATTTTTTCAATATGGCGGCTGAAACGCCAAAAATTTAAAAAAATAGAATATCGTTTGTTCGTATCTCACTTTTCGACATGAATCTGTCATAGGATCGTGCTAGTTGTCTGGATCTGATGGAATAATGTATTTAGTTAAAATATGGTACTATGCAGATAAAAAAATTTATTATGGTACATTCAATATGGCAGTTTTTATAAGAACATTTTTGTTTTTATCGCTTTTTTCAGATTATTTATCCCTTACTTGAAAATAGAGGTCGTATAAAATTTTTTTTTAAACAAAAGTTGTTAGTTTCTTTACGTAGAATAAAATTCTATAATAGAAAAATAGATGTTTCTATTTAAAAAGCAAAGTTGACCTTCAAATAACATTCAAAGTGACTTCCAAGGTCAAAGTCAAGATCACCTTTAGATGTCTCCCTCTGAACCCGACAACTTTTGTCTGAAACATTTTTGCTGAATATGCTTGGCTGAAGAATTATCAGGATGCATCTTTTAAAATGGGACATCCTGTATTATTGATTTTTTTTAGCAAAGCAATTAGGGAAGCTTTCGGTAATCGGCATACATACGAAAATGTAAGCAATGACGTTTAAGATATGCAGATACAATTCCCAGATAGGACAGATAATTCAAAAAGAATTCAGTCGTACGTCACCAATTCTGAGTTCATTTTTAGATGCAAAAAGAATTCTTTTCACTGAACTTTGAAGAATTCTTTTTGCATCTAAAAATGAATTCAGAATTGGTGACATACAACTGAATTCTTTTTTAATTCTTTGTGCTATCTAAATTATTATCTTGAAAAGTTAAAATATCAATTTGCACATCAGTGATGCCATTTTCAGGTTCGGACTACACGGAGCGTGTATAATTGTATTGTATATCTTAAACGTCATTGCTTACATTTTCGTATGTAAGCCGATTACCGAAAGCTTCCCTAATAGCTTTTAGCTTTGCTAAAAGAATCAATAACATAAGTAGACTTCCATCTCGATTGACTTTCGATATTCTGTCCTGCGTGACAACTCGCAACTCTCTTTTTAAAATGTATCTTTCTTTTTTATCATTGCATTTAACTTTATGCGTTTCTATTCTACAAATACAATAACCTATCATATAACTGCATATTGATTAGCAAAAAAGTTAGAAAATATTTTTATCGAAATTATACAGATAATCTATATTTCAGATTCTTTGTAAGTGCGATAGAAAGTTAAAAAAGTAGTAAATCTCTCAATTACCCATACGTTATAGTTAATATGTTTTATCATATTAACCCGAGAGTGGGCGCATTAACGGGACCAACGTTAGTGGACGCCATTTCGACCGAAATATATTTAAGCACATATATGTGTAATAATTAAGTAATAATAAATTACCAATCCAATTATTAAAAGAAACATAATAATTGAAAGAAATAATTTTATGATGTCACTATTTCTTTTTTTCCCATCTTTTTTTCTCTTTATCATTTCTATGTCTAATATATTTAGGAAACATATTATATATATTAAACTTATTATACATATGTGAATATATTAAAAATAAAATCATAATATTTTTATTTTAATTGCATTAATATAAAATTATATTCTTTTAGTTTAATAAAATAAAATAAGAATTTCTTGCTTCTCTTATTTTACTTTGATTAACTTAAACATTGATTTAATAAACTTAAAAATTTACTTGGTAAATTTAGAAATAGAGAATAAATCTTCTTGATTTAATGGCAATATTAAAATTATTACATTATGTATTGTTTCAATAATTCAAGTATTAATTTTAATAATATCGCTATTGAATCAAAAATATATATTTCAATTACGCGTGCTGTTGAAAATTTTATTGATTCAACAAAAAAGAGAGAACCGTCCGTCCAACTACGATGTTGGAAAGACAATAGACGTTCGGCGATATATCGAGCGACAGAGATAAAAGACTAACGTTAGTAGGCCGCTATGGTCTTTTAGACCGACTAAAAACGTATCAAATTTCACATAGAAATAAGCGCGTCTACGCCGTCTACTTCTTCATGTTATACAAGAAAACATCAAAGAAAATTTACGTAAAAGCGAAAATACAATAATATCAATAAATTAGATGATATAAGTAGAAAACGAAAAAGTACGGGAAAATACCGATACGCGCCCACTTCCGGATTAAGCATTATGTTATTTTATTATTATATATGATATTAAAAAAACATGTACAATTATTATAGGCGCTCGCTGGTTTTGCGCGTTATTGGCACGATTCATCTCAAGCTTTTAAATGCATTTCTTTCCGGTTAAGGGAGCACGCAAAAGGAGGGATAAGTGAAAAAGAATGGGTTGTGAGTAATAAGATCGCTGCTAGCTCGTGCCTGCTGCTGTAATTGTCAGCAGCAGGCACGAGCAGTCTTTGAAACAAAGACAGATAGAGATTCGCTGTCCATCATTGTCTAACTCATATCTACTCAGAGTCGTAGCACATAATAAAACCTAATCGTATTCACCAAACGACGAGAATACTGGACAAAGCTCTTACTCTTACCACTATAGAGCTTTGGTTCCATTGTCAACTCGGAGTTCTCGGCTGATTACCCAGGAGTCTTAAGGGAATGCTGAAGTTAATGACACATTTTTTCGAACAATGTCGATAATGCAGAGACGATCATCACTAAATAATCACGCTTTTTATATTTCTTGTACATATAGAACTTATGTAAATGTATGCTTTGTTTTACTATATTCAGTGGAAAACTTAACTATGTATTTCTTAGAAATCTTTCTGCAAACTTTTCGAATATTTTTAAGCTGCTGAAATCAAATGCAAAAGTACAGCAATATTTTTTTAAATTTTTCTCTTTGGAGTATACTTTCGACATGTACAAGCTGCGGAACTTTTAGATTAGGAAAATATACTAACTGACAGCTTGAGATTTTACATTCAAAATTTTTTTTTATTTTCGTCACATATTGAGCAATGCTCTTATTTATTTTTACACGTACTTTCAATGCGTAAAAATGTGGAATTCTGTACAACCAATACGACGTAAACTTTGCAGAAAATGTCAGTATTTTGTCGGTAAAGTTTTCAGCTTTAGCATCTCTTTAAAGAACGAATTTTCTTTGTAAGTGAATAAATTTATTATATGTCACACACACACACACACACACACACACACACACACACACACACATAAAA
>NW_022639675.1:42448-47559 GCF_010583005.1 Odontomachus brunneus
CACACACACACACACACACACACACACACACACACACACACACACACACACACACTATTACACACACACACACAGAAGGACATATAAAAGAATTTTTGACTAATTATTTGGTTACAAGCGCGAAATTAGAAGTTATATAAGAAAGTGATATGACAAAAATATTAATAAGAAGATGGACATCTCTCCAAATTAATTTCGAAATGCACCAGATCTTGTTGTATTACTTAATAAATATGAAAATCGGGACGGTTTGGGTGACACACAAAGCAAGAAGAAAAGCTGAATTATTAAAAGCCTACTCCAATTACGTATGAACGCATAAGATCATTGAAATATCTATTTTAAAAAATGGCAGTCTTTGCGATAGTATACGTATAGACGGAATGCATGTTTCAATAAAAGAAACATATGCGTTTGATTTTATTTTACAATTATATATGCATACTATCGGAAAAGAATATCGTTATAAAGAAACTGTAGAACACCTCGACCACCCCATAATAGAAGTAGATAGAAATGTTCTTCATAAAAAGGAAAAAAATTATTGCATCAGATTATATAACCTAAAATAAAATAAAAATTTTGTAAAAAATTTACAAGAAAAATGATAATAAAATAATATGAAAATTATAAATGCAAATTGTAATGTAGCCCATTTGATAAATATCTTTTTCTTTTATAATATACCAACAATAATACAAATTAATAGTTGCAATACTTATGACTTTAAACAATTAAAGAACTTTCCAACTTTACATATTAATGTTGACATGCTTATCGAAAAAGGTTTAGATATAATATAAGAAGTAATTAACCACTTTGTGCATTAAAGCACTTTTGCATCAAAGGAAGGATGCACCAAAAAGGACACTGATGCAATAGTTTATTTAATTAAATTGATACTTTCTTGAATATTATGATAACGATATACTCAATGTCTAGAGACAGTAACAACAAAGAAATAGCTGCAGTTATAATTATTTAGAATTACTACTGTTATTTTCATCTTCTAGAATAATCTTGATTTTAACATGTATAATTAAAATTAGAGTCTTTAATAGTATATCTTCAAAGGATTTTTAATAATTTTTTAATAACAATGGGCAACTTTTAATTGTGTGTCAAAGATATTGAAAAACTTTTACTCTTCAGCATATTTGAGAGTAGTATTAGAATCGGTAAACTCGATTCTATTCTGTATAATAACTGAGAAGTTTAAAATATCCGATATATTTTGGTATAATTTGGATATTCATTACAAATTACTGGATATTTTAAGTTTTTCCTTTTTATTATCATATTAACACATATCGTTGCATAGGTTCTTACTGTTGATTTACTCTTCTTTTACTCTTTTAATCTCTAATAAATAATACCTTTAATCTCTAATCTCTTAATCTCTAATAAATATACCTTGAGAGAAGAGAGATACATTATGCCTGAAGGTAGAGTGGTGAACTCGTTTCCATGAATGTCTAATACAGTCAGCAACAACAAGTCACTTAAGGCACCTCCGCCTGAGAGCGAGCTCAACTTATTATTGTACATTAACAAGACCTTCTTCCTGAACACTTTGCAAAGTGAATAGATTCCCGATGGCACATGTTTCAAGGCGCATTCCGAGACGTCGAACACTGGCTCCGGATTCTCTCTGGCCTGTAGGAAAACAAATTAATCATTACTGTGTCAAAAATTATCATCTTATATCATTACATTTGTCAAAAATTACCGATGAAGATGCAATTCAAATCACTAAAGCACAGACTGACGTAGCGTGGTTTAAAGTTTGCTTCAGCTAATTAACGATGATCAGTAGTGTGATTCTGTAACTGTATTAACAAATTGTTAAAATTGCGCAGATATAGTATATGTTAAAAAAGACGTACAACGACATACAGTAGTGATTAGTGATATTATCATTAACGACAGTTACAGAATCGCACCTCACAACGATTACAATTGATAATTAAAGGTATGATCACCTTAACCTCAATCCTTATATACACACATACACACCAGGTACAATTTGTACTCGAGTCGCGCCTTGTAGTCGACGTTAGCCTTGTTGCCGTACTTTTTGGATAAAGACATCCTTACTCGCATCCGTCATGACAATGCGAGCAAGGATCTCGAGCGGCGGATCGTTCTGCGTTTCATACGTGATAACAATGATAATTATGATAGTAGGTCTGTTCTTTTTAGCTGAACTGTCCATAGACTTCTATGGCTGCGTTCCGAAATAGTGCTAACAATACTGACAGAACTGATACTAAAACCAGCATATTTATCATTACATTAATTTTTATAGCATTATTTGTTTTTACAAAAAAAATCGTTATAAATAAATTATGGTAATTATTTAGAAAACGGGCCTCACCTTCGATTTCTCTGAAACTCACCTATCTTATGTATTTCGATGTGTAGAAGCCGAATCTGAAAGTTAAAATCGTCGTTCGGCTCTACAAACCGAGAAATTAATTGTTAAAGGTGCTAGGTATGAAGTTTCAGTTTCAGTTTCAATATTTGGCTGAAAGCACTTTGCTTTAAGTGATTCTACGCCATTGCTCCGAGTAAAAGCTTTCATCGTATATGTGTATTCATGTAAGGTGTGTTCTTATATTGTACATCCAACTCTTGTTAAGAAATTTGATATGATTGAGAACAATTTGATGTTACTTAGATCGAAAGATAATTCGTGTATGTCATTATGTGTTGTGTATCCAGCCTTAAATAATTCAGTGATTAATCTTCCAGATTCTTCTGAATATAAAGAGCATTTGAATAATATGTGTTATATATTTTTCTCTCTCGCTCCACATTCACAAGTTTCTTCGGTGATAATGTCCTTATCCATAAGGTGCGTGTTTGATCTGATATGATATGATCTAAGCCTGGCTATTAGCGATATTACATCCCTCTTGATAAATTTGTACTGCCAAAACCAGGGTCGGGAGGAAAGATGTGATATTTTGGCACGATATCTAAGCCCTTTTTGCTTAAACTGCTCTTCCAGGATCTTATGAGCTAAGCTCGTGAACTCCGGTCGGATATTTGAAATTGAATCTTCAATGTAGATACGGTTTCCTCCAGACTGCCGACTACTGTTTGTGGCCTCCTTAGCCAATTTGTCAGCCATTTCATTTCCTTGAATACCCCTATGGGGTCCAAATTAACGTAACAACAATGCCAGAAAGTTCAAGATCAATCAGTTTTTGAGCTATTTTAAGTATTAAAATATTAGGTTTTCTTTGGCAGAACAGATTATTCAAGGAAGAGAGAGCACTCATCGAGTCTGTACAGATTGCGACATTATTTTTACCCATTTTAGATACAATTTCTAAAGCATCTATTATTGCCTGAGCTTCTACATTGAATATAACTGAAGATTTTATGCATGCATGTGATATATTAATTTCTGGATCCAGAGAAAAGATACCATATCCAGATCGTCCATTTGGAGCTATAGAGCCATCTGTATACAGAATGCAATTAAAATTTTGTTTTTTAATTACTGAGTCAAAAACCTTATTAATACCTTTAATCGATATTTTTTTGAATCCAGAATAGTAAAAATTTCCAACTTTTTTGCTGTATTTGCCTATTATTTTAAAAGATGTAGTATCTATTTTGAATGAATGAAACTTGGTGAATAAGGGAAAAGATAGGTGACCCACAAGCCTTTTTGCTTCCATTTCAGGAATTAAGTCTTTATACGGGTACACTACAGTCTTTGATCTTATTTTAATTTGAGTGTTAAGATCGCAGCGCTCAAAAGATTCAGAAGAAAACACGTCAGCAGGAGTGGGAGCAGTTAGGGATGATTTTAACTGGAGTTGAGTAAAGTTAGTATTGGGATCTATCAAATTTCTTAAAGAGATTTTAGTGATATAAAATAACCGTCTTACAATAAGTGGCTATTCACCACATTGATCGAGAATAACATTTGTTGGAGTGGTGCGCATAAATCCAAGAACACTTCTCAGAGACGCATATTGTATCCTGTCTAACTTGAGAGACATTGAGGATAAGAGACCAAGAAGAGGTGTCCCGCCATAATCCAAGACAGACCGAATTAGTCCGCGATATACATTGAGAATAAGAGATGGGTGTGAACCCCATCTAATTCCTGAGATAGCCTTAAGAATATTGACCTTAGGTCTACACTTTTCCAGCATGCATGTAACTTGACTTTTCCATGATAAGGCAAAATCAAAAATGATACCAAGGAACTTTGCTTCCTTAGATAATTTTATCAGCTGTCCATTATATTGAATTTTAATGGTTAAGGCAGGATACCACCTTTGTACTTTCAAAAAATCGAAAATTTTTTTTTTGGCTTAAAGTACTCTTTCAAGTGTATAGAATCGAAATTCATCCATTAGAAAGGTGACCGAAACCTTTTTCTAGTGTTATAAACCGGTTTGGAGCAAGCGCTCTTGGCGCATTTTTCGGGCTGCCGAGCGCGCACAGACAGACTATCTGTCTCATCCTACTACTTGTCAATTTACCGACCTAATTATGGCCTCTTTTAGTTCCAAATAGTGAAGTATATGTCGCTAGTTACTTTTTTCATTATAATATGACATATACTTCTATGTTTTATATAGTTCATAACGAATTAGTCGTGTAAACATCATTCACGTGTTGCTTGGTTTTGTCTTTCACAAGTTTCTTTCGAACGTTTATTCATTGTTCATCATGGGGAAGACAAAAGTAATGGAGAAAAAAGGGACAAGAGGAGGAATTAGTCGTGCCTCGAAACCGAGAAGCAGCGGAAGGAAGCCGCTGAATCGATACATGTTAGAAACAGAAAGTGAGAGTGTCAGTACATCGGCAAAGAAACTGAAACTTAGTGAACATGAATATCATACTAATGTGGACGCAACTTTTGGTTATCGTGTGATCAATTTTGTAACTGTTTTTGCAGCAATTTCTGAATTTGTAGTGTGCAAAGAGTGTAAATCTCCCATAAAGTTTCAAGAAGCAAGTATCCGTGAATTGGGTTTTAAAATTGCAATTCTTTATGAACAATGCATACTGAAATATGTAAACTCGTGTCCTGTCATAAACAATCACGCATATGATATAAATCGTCGTATAGCTTTGGCTAT
>NW_022639675.1:47712-67841 GCF_010583005.1 Odontomachus brunneus
AGATGGAGACAGTAAAACATTTAAAGGTATTTTAGACTCGAATCCATATGAAAATTTGGACGTCAAGAAAAAAGAATGTATCGACCACGTTCAAAAGAGGATGGGAACGCGACTTCGGAATTTGAAAAAAAATGTACGAGGTCTTGGTGGCAAAGGCAAACTAACCGGAAAATTAATTGATGATCTATCATTATATTTTGGTCTGGCAATACGTCGAAATCATAATTCAATTGTTAATATGAAGAAAGAAATATGGGCCACGCTTTATCACAAGATTTCCACGGACGACAACCCGCAGCACGATAGATGTCCAGATGGCGAAAATTCCTGGTGCTCGTGGAAAAAGGCTAAATCTCGCAACGAACTCGTCAATTATCAACACAAATCAGCAATGAAAGACGAAGTTTTCAATGCTGTTAAATTCATTTATGAAGAACTCAGCCAGGATAACACCAGGTGTTTGGGTGGGTTTACGCAGAACAGCAACGAGTGTTTCAATTCTGTTCTGTGGGCGCTCGCTCCTAAAACCATGTCCAGTGGCAAAAAAATCATCGACATTGCTGCTGATATTGCAGTATGTAATTTTAATGATGGATTACAGAGCATTATGGACATTATGCAAACTTTGAACCTACCTATAAGTCAAAGTTGCTACGATTTTTGTATAAAAGCCGATAATTATCGTATTCAGAGAGCGGAGGTTTCGATTACTGAAGCTGCTCGAGAGGCTAGAAGAAGTGGTGTTTCTGCTCACAAGCTTGCTAATGAAGAAGAAATAGATGCTGAAGGTATCCTGTATGGCGCAGGTATTGCAGATTGACGGTTAGTTGAAAATATTTATTAGTTTCATGTATGTAAAACTTTAAACGCGTTTTTCTCGAAACGATATTTTTTAAATCTGCGTGTCAAATTAGTCTTCCATTTTTCATCGGATTGACTTGAAACTTTGCATAATTCTTCCCTATGGTATAATCTAAGGATGTACGTAGGATTTTCTCTGTAGCGTTGTTATTTTATTTTTGGTGCACAGTTTTATAAACTTTTTTTACCCTGAAAAATTGAATTTTTTTTTTAATGACCGCCATTTTCTTAAAAATCGAAATTTCGTAAAGTCCCTACGTACAGACTTAAAACATATTGTTATTAATAAGAAAAAATTTAGATTTTTGTTCTAGGAGCCACGTAGAAGAAGGAATTTGACACGCAGACTGACGGTGTTCCTCAAAAGCCGTATACTTTGGCCCCACCTACAAGAGGCTATTTTTTACTTTTTCGACATTAAAAAATTTTTTATTGCAGCTTAAGATTGTCTTAATGAATGGCTAAAACCGATTTTCTTTCTGCGCATTTTTTGTATGAAAAAAAAAATCATGAAAAACGCCTCCAAAATTGCAATCAAAGGTGGTATCCTGCCTTAATGAAGAATAAGTTTTTTTCTATGGTAGAAAATCTAGTAGACTTATCAAAAATACAAAATTTTGTTTTGGGAGCTGATATCTGTAAGTCTAAATCGTAGAGATTTTTCCCTATTAGTTGTAAATTGTAGTTTAATTTGGTTGTAATACAATTAATAGATTTGTGTTTGAAAAAGATTACCAAATCATCTGCATAAGCTAGAATTCTAATGCTTTTTTCTAAACCTAATGCTACTCCTGAAGTATATATATGATAGAGTATGGGGCTTAAAACCGACCCCTGAGGAAGACCAATCGAGGTGGATCTCACTCCAAGAGAGCTCCCTTCATAGAAGCATTCAACTTCTCTATTAAATAAAAACGCTTGGACAGCTAATGTAATACTCTTAGGAAATCCTAGATGATCCATAATACAACATAGTTTATTTGGGTTTACATTATCAAATACTCCTTTGATATCTAAAAATATAACTCCCGTTTTTTGGTTTTGTTTAAAAGATTTTTGTATATAGTATTTAAGATCTAGGATATTATGAGCACATGACTTGCCGATTTGGAACTCTCTTTGGAACGACGGAACGATTCCCGAGTTCTCTGTCCACCATTCTATCCTATGATGAAGAATTTTTTCATATAGCTTAGCAAGGTTATTTGCTAGCGAAATAGGTCTAAGTCCTTTCTTATCACCTTTCGGTATAAAAATTAAAATATACTTCTTCCATGAGGGAGGAATCTTACCACTAAGGAAAAAGTCATTAAATAGTTTTAATAATATATCATTAACAGTTTTAGGGAAGTGACTAATAATTTTCCAAATTAAATGATCAGGACCAGGAGATGATTTTTCTTCGAGAGTTATTTTAACGCAGCTGTAAATTCAAGATTGCTAATCGAGTTGGAAAGCAAATCTTTACCACCCAAGGCATTTAAAGGAAGATGCTGCAGCCTTACTTGAGAGGGTAACACGAGGTTTTGTAAAAAACTATTATTGATAGGAGATGGCGATTTGGATGAAATAGTTTCAGTGAAGGAGGAAATAGTTTGTTCCTTCTTATTTTCAAGCGCTTTAGCATTTAAATCCACAACTCTTTTGCTATTGCTAAATGTTTTCAAAATACTCCAGACTTTCCTCGGTTCTGAGTTGAAGTTCAAAGAGTTACAAAAAAACTTAAATTTTTCTTTATTTTTTTAAGCATATTATTGGAAATACGACTTTTCCTCTGATAAGCAGCTAAATTCTCAGAGTTGGGGAACAATTTAAACTTCCTATAGGATGCGAGTTTTTTTTGAATAATCTCTTTACATTTATCGTCCCACCAAGGCGAGGGAGGTCTTCTTTTAAACAGCGATTCTTTTGGTTTCTTAGCACCCGCATCAAGCAAAGCTTTGTATATATTGTTCTCTAATTCCGTATAAATCTTAATAGGGTCATAATGTTTTTCTAGGCTAAAATTGCCTTGTAGATGCTTAGTCGTCTCTTCTAGTCGTTGAGAGAATTGAATCCAGTCCACGTTGCTGATCACAAAATGTGGTCTCATGTGCAACCTGGTAAGAAGGGTTTAATACAAATGAATATTGGGAAGTGATCACTTCCATGCTTATTTTCACAGACTTTCCAGTCGAGTAACATTATTAAGTTATTTGATACCAGAGTAAGATCAGGGGAACTTGAGATTTGACCATTAGCGGATGACCAAGTAGGTTCACCGAGGTTAGCAACCATAAGATTCAGGCCAGATAAGTCGTTGTAAATAGTATTACCAGTGATATTATGTGAGTTGCAACCTGAGTTCCAAGAATAGTGCGAGCCATTAAAGTCTCCGCAAACTAAGGTGTTATTAAAAGAGTCTAAAAACGCAAGAACATCTAACCAGATCTCGGCTATATTTTCCCCTATATATCGAGAAGAAGCAGGAGGACAGTATAATGAAAACAGGCAAAATTCCTTACTACCATCAAGGAACTTAAGACCGCATATGTCCAGATCTAAAACCAGTTTAGCCTTATTGGTACAAGTATTGGAGCTTAAATTTAAGATTCTAACATCTATATCATTATGGTATGCAATCGCACTACCTCCAGATGAGCGGGATCTATTAGCATTGATTATACTGTATCCTTTGATATTGAAAATGGATGTATCATCCATCCAAGTCTCGCTGAGACATATAAAATGTAGCGAAGATTTATACTGTGATAACAGATTAATAAGATCGAATTCTCTAGCTCTGAGTGAACGACAGTTCCATTGCAAAATGTTAATTTTATTATTTTTACCCATAATATTAACTGAAAGTAAAAATTATCTTTTTAAGAGGCTCCAAGAGCAGTTTTGATATCTTGTAGTTGAGTTGAGATTGATATTAACAGAGAATTAGGGCTAGTTTCTTCGTTCGAATTAATCATATTATTTATTAATGCATTGAATGAATTAGTTAGAGATAGTATGTTTTTTGTAGATATGAGTATTTAGCAGTATTGAAAGTGGTTATATGATTTTCAGAGTATTTTGAAACAGAAGAAGTATTAGGACCTTAACTTAGTTTCCGCCCAAAAAATACTGAGAAAAAGCATTTATTGTAAAAAATTTATTTAAATTATTTCAATGAAAGTATTTTCCATCACTTTCTACAACTTTTTGCCATCTTTCTGGCAACTGGGCGATACCATCTCGATAAAACGATGTTTGTTTCGAAGCAATCCATTCGTCCACCCATTCTCGCACTTCTTCAACATTTCGGAAGCGTGTACCACTCAAGCCGTGCTGCATCGATCTGAACAAGTGGTAATCAGAAGGCGCTATGTCTGGTGAGTACGCTGGGTGAGGAAGAGTTTCCCATTCGAGCTGCGTCAGTGTTTCTTTGACGGTTTTTCCAGTGTGTGGCCGAGCGTTATCGTGTAAGAGAATAACTTTGCGCCTGTTACTCGCTATTGCTGGTCTTTTTCGCAACAGCTCATCATTCAATTTGTTCAATTGACATTTGTAGACATCGGCAGTAACAGTTTCGTTTGGTTTCAGCAGTTCGTAGTACAGCACTCCTTGCTGATCCCACCAAATGCAAAGCATTACCTTATGACCGTGGATGTTCCGTTTTGGCTGCGATGTTGATGGTTGTCCTGGGTCTACCCATGATTTTTTGCGTTTGGGATTGTCGTAGTAGATCCACTTTTCATCGCCAGTCACAATACGCCACAGAAAACTCTTCTTTTTTTGCCTGGCAAGCAACGAAACCGTGATATTGAAACGGTTGTGAATGGCACTTTCAGACAATTCATGTGGTACCCATCTTCCTTCCTTTTGGATCTTTCCCATGGCGTGTAAACGTTTGGAAACAGCTGCTTCAGTAACTCCTAGCTCGTTTCCAAGTTCTTGTAACGTTCGAGCCGAGTTTTCATGCAATAATGCTAGCAATTCATCGTCTTGGAATTTTTTTGGCTGTCCTGAGCGTGGTTTGTCATTGACATCAAAATCATTACTTTTGAATCGTCTATACCACTCTTTACATGTTGTATGTGATGGAGCTCGATCACCATAACCTTCTTCAAGTAATCGATGAACTTCTGCTACACTTTTTTTCAAATCAAAATAGTGCAAAAGCACATGTCGAAAAAACACTTTATCGCGTTCCATTTTTCACAAAGCAAAAGAAATTGTTGTTTAGGAAAATAATTGTGTATGCTGACTGAATGTTATCGAGAAATGTCGAAATTAATCACAAACTACCTGTTTCGTTAGTAATGACTACTAGAACTGTTTGCATTGCCATTTAACATTTGCGGGCGGAAACTAAGTTAAGGTCCTAATATTAGAGGTTGAGGACGAGAATTTCCTCTGCATCAACAGAATCTATAGATTCACTAGGCGGAGTGCAAGGCGATTCCAGTGAGATAGGAGAGTCAGATGAAGAAGTATAAGTGATAACAGGGGAAAATCTAACTTTTCTTTTGAAGGGGGACCCTCTTTGTTTCCTCATTAAGAACTCTTTGTTTTTATCTAATTTAGATGTTGAAGCATATGTTTGTTGAATGTTAGGGAAGCTGTTAAAGTCTTCCTTAAAGTTAATTGTAGAAGTGTTATTATTATTACGATTTGATAGAGCTGAACTATACGAGACTAACATGGACAGAATATACTTGGAAATGAAAGCATTAAAGCTTTCTGCTTTACAGGAAGCGTTTAGACGATTATAGGAGTTGGAGAACCAGGAATCAGGGATCTCGCTGACGTATCTCTTATAGAAATCTACAGCGTCGCGATTGCTGATCCCAAGGATCGTCATTAACTGCTTAATTTTCTTATTTTCAATGAAGACAGGACATATTAAGCTGCACGCGTGAGTGAGCTGCTCCCTCTATTCCTCTTCTACTGCAATTAATACATTTTTTTGTTAGTGAAGTGCAGTTCGTGCTCTCGTGCCCTTTAGTTGCACATTTAGAGCATATTATCGAGTCTTTATTACTACGGCATTGTTCAATTACGTGTCCAAATCTCTGACAACGATGGCATCTTATTACTTTCTGAGTGTAAGGCTGTAGTGTGTAATGACTTTTCCATAAAGGGATGCTTTATCTGGATATATGGAACTTTCAAAAGTAATAAGAAAGACACTATTTTTCTTTCTTTTAGAACTAGAGTCAGTATCGCTTTTTGGGATATTCTTTGCAGATAAAGTTTTCGGCCATGGTTTACGCCATCCAGGAGGGGGCGCTAAGTTCTCTACTATTTCATCTACTGATTCTATGCAGTCAAAATCCCATGTGATGCACATACGCTGAATCTTGTAATTGGGTATATAGGCTACCCAATCAGAATGAGCAAATAGTTGGTCTCTTGCGTCCATAAACTTTTTTACGATTTTGTTGGCTGATTCTATACTATTGAATTTAACTGAAAACTTACTGTGTCCAACATTTCTCAAATCATAAGCTTCATTCCAAAGGGAGCCAATTTTTGCTAAAGCAACTTTTCCCAATTGAAGCTCACTTATTGTGGGTGGATAAATGTTAGAAGACACATATTTATCAGATATAAAGCCCTCAATGCGAACCTCGTACGGGCCTAAGTGTTCAGCAGGATATCTATTTTTACTTAACTTTAGCAGATGTGGAGGGACATCTCTGTAGGGTCTTTTGCGTTCATCATCCTTAGTAGATTCCAATGATGTCTTAGAGGAATTGTCAGGGACAACTTCCTTATTGCAAAGAACATTTGCCTTCCTTTTTGTAGCCGTTCTTGCGATTATTTTAATGGCTGGGGGGTCTGGGCTTTGGGGTCCATGTGAAATTGCGCAGTTTTCCAACGTTGATATGGGTGACGTCATCTTCAGAGAGGGATATAGTACGTCTCTAAGGTAGTCAGAAGTTTCTTAGAATTTCGTCCTAATAGAGCTAAGTATCTTGATGAAACTTGACACAATATTAATGTTATACCAATAAACCTTGAATTAATAGAAAACCGAAAGAATATTCGTTGTAAAAACAACGGATTTATGCTTAAAATGCAGAAAGCTTCACTAAAGCGTACATCTATTAGTGTTGCCAACGTAAAACTCCGTGCTAGGTACGAAACCTGTCATCGCAACGTAAAGTCTGTTCATAGAGTTGCCTTTTCTGTACTAGTGCAGTAAATACTGCAATATTGTTAAGGCCATCACACACAAAATTACATAGACGCATATGCATAGCATAAGATAGTATGGACCAATGAGCATCGAATATTAAGTATCAATCATCAATATGGCGACTTAATATTCAATGCTCATTGGTCCATTTGATCTTATGCTATGCATATGCGTCTATGTAATTTTGTGTGTGATGGCCCTTACTGAAGACCACATCAGAGATTTCAATTGGACCGACCACTCCGGAACGGCACAAGCCAATCCGGAGCAAGTCGGATTCCCGATTGTTACGCGGGCAGTTCAAAAACAGATGGTTCAAAGTTTCAGCTTCTCCGCATTCACAATACGGACTGTCGACGATTCCTTTGTCAAACAAATGTTGAGCAACCTGTACGTGGAAAGATCTAATTCTTCTTATAATCGTTAATATATTTCTATCCAGATGAGCAAATTCGAAAAACCACGGAGACAAAGCCTTGATTCGCGTTCAATGGAAGTAACGAAATCCACGTTGCTCAAACGTATCAGAGAAAAACTCAATGGCTTGTTCATTCAATTGCGTAAAATTCTTCTTAAGGAACTCGAAAAATAACTTCCTTATGCGGTCCAGAGAGATAGCAACCTCTTGCAGCTTCCTTGGCTATTACATCAGCGGACTCGTTACCCGCAATTCCCAAGTGTCCTGGTATCCAGATGAAAACCAGGGCAGTTCCTTTAAATGTTAACTCCAAAAATTGGTCTTTTATCATATAGATTAAGCTGTTTACTTTTGGAATCATTTTTAGCCAAAGCGTTAATGACGCTTTTAGAATCCGAGGTAATAATTATATCTTTTGAAGTATCAATGTCTGATATAGCGGAGAGTGCATGAACAATGGCCAAAGTCTCAGTCTCGAATATAGAGAGGTCGGATGATAATTTATATCGTAAGGATATAGGAAGGGATGCGGAAAATACAGCATATCCTACTCCATATACTAACTTGGATTTAGAATCATCTGTATATATAATATCAAAATTAAATAGATTGTTTCTCTCAATGAGCTTACAAAAGTGCGCCTCCATCAGCTGTGGAGTACTCAGGGGCAATCCAGTCGCCCCTTCACATTCAATAGAATTAACAAAGCTTGTGCAATTATCTCCAATCTCTGTGTCGGTGGGCAAACATACACAGGGCATGAGGAAGTTATAATCAATTGAGACAGGAAGGTTAGTAACATGTAATTCGTGTAAAAATTCACAAAACGTATGAAAAAAAATAATGCAAAGAAGGATTTACTTACGCAGGAATTCAATTCCAAATTTCTATTGTATAGCGAGTACGCGAGCTTCCTTATGGGGTGCTCTTTAATAGCGAAGCAGTTAATTACATATTTACGAAAATTGAATTCTCTACGAGTGCCAAAAGGGGCTTCACCGGCCAAGTGTAATAACATATTCGTGGGAGTCGTGGCCATTGCACCCAGTACAATTCTGAGAGCTTCATACTGTATCCTATCTAGAATAATCCCTACGCTTGGATTAATGTTAGCGAATGCTTGGAAATCGTATTCTAGGGCAGAATGGATCCAACTCTTGTAGATATTGAGTAAGTTGATCGGATGGGCACCTTACTTCAATCCCGCTATTGATTTAATAACGGATATTTTAGCACGAACTTTTCTTCGAAGCTCAAGACAAACTCTCTTCCATTTTAAATTTCTGTCGAAGTCAACTCCCAGGAATTTAACTGATTCGACCCTGGATATGATATCACCATTAAGTTTAATCTTAAGATGTCATTTATCAATGAAATTATTCGCTTTTTTGAGTCTATTTTTAGAGAACAAACAAAAGAATGACTTCGCACACGATATTTCGAGGCCGATCTATTCTATATTCTTATTAAATGTATGCAACGCATCGTTAATCAGACCGTACACAACAGCGATTGATTGACTGGTAGTATATAAGTAAATGTCATCTGCATAGGCAAAATGGTAGACGTCCTCCGGTAGAGAATAGAATATAAATGAAGTGTAAATATTAAAGAGAATAGGGCTAAGCACCGAACCTTGCGGGAGGCCGCGTTTTGCGCTCCTAGAGCCAAGCGAAGTGCCCCCAACATAACCTTCCACTGATTTATTACATAACAAAAATTCTAAAAATTTTAAATATTTCCCAGGCAGCTGTAACTGTTTCAATATGTTTAGCATAAATTGCGGGAGAACGTTGTCAAAGGCTCCACGTAAGTCAATAAAAATGACACCTGTAAACGAGTTCCTAAAAAACCCTTGCTGAAAGCAAAAAGAGGCCATCTGTAGTGGATTTTGCTTTACGAAAGCCAAATTGACTCTCAACGAAGAACCGATTTTTCTCCAGCCACCAAAACATCCTATGACAGGTCATTTTCTCGTAAACCTTCAAAAAACTGTGTGTGTGTGTGTTTGAAATGGAGATAGGCCTCATGGAATTGGAATTCGCTTTTGGAATGAACACCATAAAATACTCTGATCAAGCTACAGGGTAGGAACCTAGATTAAACATTTTGTTAAACAATTTTCACAGAAACTTTTTAATAGTCATAGGTAATCTGAATAAAACGTGATTGGGTATAAGATCAGGACCGTGTACCGAACGCTTGTTAACTCCGTTAATAGCCCTATTAAATTCATCTCAGTTGAAGGATTTGATGATTTCGCGCCAGAACGGAACTGCAAAAAAAGTCCCAATCTTCTCGTGGAGCAGCTGATATTGTTTACGTAGTTTTCCGGGAGTTGAAGATTAATAGGATCGTTCAATACCG
Organism: Odontomachus brunneus; assembly: GCF_010583005.1. NCBI lineage: Eukaryota > Metazoa > Arthropoda > Insecta > Hymenoptera > Formicidae > Odontomachus > Odontomachus brunneus. Next base: position 57,534 of record NW_022639675.1, read on the forward strand.
GGGGTACAACCTTATTGAAGGCTGTACGAGCCGCAGAGATTTTACTCTCATGATCCAATAGTGACTGAAGTAGTCTTCTGTTTTTAAATGACTTTAACGTACGCCATACTGCAGCGGAATTAGCCCTTGGATTGATTGATGAATAGAATTCTCTAAAAGAATTTAATTTTATATTTAGTAATTCTTTCTTTACTTTAGCAGCCATTATACGATAATTGCTTAAGTTTACCAAAGAAGGGTTAGATGAAAAAAGCTTCAAAGCACGTTTTACGTTCATGAGTCAAGTTGCTGCATTCATCTATCCACCAAATGGCGGGAGAATTAAGACAACCTTTCCTCTTCTTATTACAAAGCGTAGCACCACGTGAAATTAATTTATGAGTAAACCAAGTCATAAAATCGTTATAGCAGTCAGCAGGATTTTTACTGTAGAATTACTGTCTAATCCGAACTAGAGGACAAATATTGCAACCGATCCCGTTGTATCACGCGCCGCTAAAAATACGAATACGTTTGCGACGATTTCTAAGGATCCTTCATAGGATAGGGGTGCGGGCTGCCGCGTCTCCACCAGGACTTTCTGGTTCTTACGCAGCGATCTCACGAGTTGCGCCAAAACCACCCGCGAGTTCTAAAACGTCGCGAACAATTAGTAAAACTCGCTACCTGTAAAACATCTTACCGTTCGGGACTACGTCCCTCGCAGATCTTTTGTTACTTCGTTCCAAATCATATTATTTTGTTATTTCGTTTCAAACCATATTGTTTTGTTTTCTCGTTCCAAAACCATATTTTTGTGTTCTTAAGCATATTAATAAATATTATATATTTACTCAGGCCCAAAAGCTTATTTATTCCTACGCGAACCCGGCCTCCGGCGAGCATAAATCCGTGGCAATTCCTGAACGACGGGCTACCGTCGCACCATCTACTACTATTATGTGATTTATTGTAGAGAAAATAATGGTTGGATAGTGAAAAGGAAAAGGTGAGGGAAATGAGCCGCCTTTCTTAAAAGGAAGTAACAACGTTTTACTGAGAGCGTAAGGTTACAGCAGTGACTGAGTTCTGTAATTCCGTACTCTTATCCCTTCGACAGCCAGGGAAAGACTGACTCGAACAAACACGCATCTCGCGCAGTAGCGCGATCGCCGCCTAATCGGAAAAAAATCCTTAAGAGCTACCGCTTCGTCTTTGCGGCAACATTCGCGGCGGCGGCCCGATTGTCGCGCGCAACAGCCGCTTCGCGCTCCTTTCGGCTATCGGCCACGCGTACTAAAATAGAGTATCAAAGCGGCGCCGACACGAAACCGGCATATCGCGATGACAGCAAGGGTATCCTCTATCAAATTCACTACATTATGACAATCCAAAGCTATCTAATGCTGTCTCACGACGTAAGCAGTGGATTAGGCAGAACAATACCGTGACAAATACACGAGATAATAATTTTATTATTTATTATAAAATCATCTAGTATTGTTTTCTAATAAAATTTTATTTATTCTTAATTAAAGTTATATAATCATTAAAATATATATATTTTTCAAATATTATTATAAAGTAAAAAGTCACACTGTTTTAATCTATTTGCAAATATTGTTTTTACATGACTCGTGCAGGTGCAAGTCCACAATAAATTATGCCATTAGGATATATTGACGACAAAACAAGGTGCAAGTCCATAATAAATTATGCCATTAGAGTATATTGATAACAAAACAAGATAGATTTAAAAACTATTTTAATATTATAGTTAATATAGTTTATTGTAATCAAAACATATAATGCAGGAACATGACTAAACATGATTAATGAGTATTAAAGTATAAAAGAAATAATTCAAATAATGCTAAAAAATAGTAACATTAAGAAACGTTTGTAGAATTACATACAATTTAAAACAAACTGTGCAAATAAATCTATTTTGTTTTGTTATCAATATACCGTAATGGCATAATTTATTGTGGACTTGCACCTGCACGAGTCATGTAAAAATAATATTTGCAAATAGGTTAAAACAGTGTAATTTTTTACTTTAGGATAATATTTGAAAAATATAATATATATTTTAATGGTTATATAACTTTAATTAAGAATAAATAAAATTTTATTAGAAAACAACACCAGATGATTTTATAATCAATAATACAATTTTACAAAATTATTATCTCGTGTATTTGTCACGGTATTGTTTTGCCTAACTCTCTGCTTGCAGTCGTGAAACAGCATTTAGGTAGCTTTGGGTTGTCATGAATCACATAATAGTAGTAGATGGTGATGTCTGTAACTTATTTCTGCTCTAGGGAAATGATTCGGAGAGGTATTATCGGAAACGTCCATTGTCATAATTGTCCAGACAATTGAAGAATTTATCCCAAACAAGGATCTGAGTCTCGACATGCACGATCTGGAGAATTATAAATCCAAACTAAAAGAAAAGAAATATTGTTTATGTGAGAAATTTTCATGCACATAACATCGACGTTGTTTTCTTTACAAATGGATTTGAGATTGGGAAAATATTGAATAGCGAAAATAATGTTCTTTTTAATAAGAAAATCTGAATTACTACTATTGATATGACTGAGACCTCGTGCCCTATTGACTGAGGCCTCGGGGAGTTTAAAAAGGAGTAATCACGAACAGGACAAAAAAGAACTACCTGGATTCTGAGAAACACAAGTCTCGGATAAACAGATAACGTCCGGGTGGTAATCGTTGACTAACTTGATCAAATCTAGAAATCTAACGAAGAAAGATCTAGCATTCCACTGAATAATATTAAAACCTTGTGAATTAGAATTACTATTAGTACCTAAAGGCGCCACTTTTGTTATATATCTTCAAAAGACAGAGAGGAACATATATTAAATAGGTCTAAACTTAAAGATTTAAATCGAAAATTTGTGACTTTTCCACTTTTCCATGTGGAATTTAGAATCTTCTAGTTTAGAATCAAAAGAAGATTGAGCGAAATGCGAAGAGAAGAAGTCAAAATACGACTTGGATATGTTGTTGTTGGACTTACTTAACTACGAAAACAATTTCCTGTTAAATGATTCGACCGACCAGATCGGACTCGTCCATGAGGGAACCGAAGCCTTAGCCCTAGCCGTGCTTGACCCAATACCAGCGACGGAGGAGTCTCGGGTAGTATCCGCCGACGCACCGTCGACCGACGCAGACGTCGTCGTCAGCGAACCTGCACCACCGTTACGTCGCCGGGAAAGCGATGCACCAGCACCGCGCCCAAACACCGCCACAGGATCGGGAGCGTCCCGATTGACCACGGTACGATTGGACACAACCAACCGATGAAAAGAATTATCTAGTGAATTATTAGGTCGAACCAATCATTACAATCTATATTCAATCATATCGTGGTCAATCGGGTCCCACCCCACAGGATCACCTCCAGCAGTTGTAGAGAGCTGACGCCTCTAAGCTCTCTTTCTCTTCATAACATGAAGAGAATATAAGTATCTTGGACCAATAGGTTGTGACACAGATGGAATATAAGAAGAATTAACCTTTTTATAAGAGCAACAGCACCCGTCGACGATGGGACATCCTCCTAGGTTTGGACGATTTAAGAACTTCCGCGTATGATACTGCGAAAGGTTTATTCATGACTTTGGGCCAGAAATCCTTCAAAGTCGAGAATGCGCTACTAGAAGACCCGTCGTCAGCAGCGCCGCTTCCGCTAACTCTAATGAAATTTTCGGCGTCCAATGGACCTAAGCACTGGACTGCCATAATTCTCTTAATGTGTTTGTTGTGTATAAACACAGGACATCCGACACTAAAGACACCATGATTAGAATCAGCGAGCTTATTACGTTCACAGTTGATGCATAATTTCGTATTAGAAGTGCACTCCCGATCGAAGTGCCCCTCTTTGGCACATTTATCACAAATCATGGGTTCATTAATTTTTTTACAAGTTATTTTTAGGTGACCATACATAAGACAGTATGCACACCTTTGAACTCTACCGGCGACCGGCTTAAGAAAAATCTTTTTACCCAGTATGTACACGAAAGATGGAAGATAATAATTTTCAAACACTCCGATAAGAGTGTTGGTATCGATAAACTTGGAGCCCCCCGGTTCTGAGGAGTCAGGAACCCTCTTTCGGAGCCTCTCCACAGAAACGGGAGGACGCCACTCGCCCCTCCAATTGTGCGTGGGACGTAAATGGGATTTAATAAAGTTTATGTCAAGATCCGGATCATCAATCCCGGAAAGAATGACCTTTTTTTCACTCTGAAATCAGGAATATAGGTAAACCATTTTTCATCATTAAATATTAGGTGCGCAACTGAGTTTCCGCTGTTTGTCAATAGATGGCTCCAGCAGTAAGTGCTGGTCGATTTTGACATATCCAAAACGTCATGAACCAAGCTTAGACATATGGTAAACAAACCGCTTTAACACGTTAGTGATTTTGTTTTGGCGTCATATACTTTTGGTTGTGTGAAAATGTCTGATTTTGTGCCAAATAATCGTCATTTGCGGGAAGTGTTGATTTTCTCATTTCATTCGAAGAAAATGGCGGCTGAAGCGCATCGAGAGCTCCAAAAAGTTTACGGAGATGCTGCTCTAAGTGAAACAACGTGCCGTGATTGGTTTCGTCGCTTCAAAGACGGTGATTTCGATGTTGACGACCGTCCGCGTGAAGGAAGGCCAAAAACCTTCGAAGACGCTGAATTGGAGGCATTGCTCGATGAGGATCCGTGCCAAACTCATGAACAGCTTGCTTCAGCATTAGGAGTTACCTGCCAAGCCATTTCCAAGCGATTGCATGCGTTGGGAATGATTCAAAAGCAAGGAACTTGGGTTCCTTATGATTTGAAGCCAAGGGACGTTGAGCGTCGTTTTTTCGCCTGTGAACAACTGCTCCAGCGGCAAAAAAGGAAGGGTTTTCTTCATCGCATCGTGACGGGTGATGAAAAATGGATTCATTACAGCAACCCAAAGAAAAGAAAGTCATGGGGACTGCCCGGTCATGCTTCTACGTCGTCGGCTCGGCCGAATATTCACGCTGCGAAGGTTATGCTGTGTATTTGGTGGGACCAGGTCGGTGTTATTTATTATGAGCTGTTGAAACCGAACGAAACCATCACTGGGGAACGGTATCGAATTCAATTGATGCGATTGAGCCGAGCACTGCGCGAAAAACGGCCACAATACGAGCAGAGGCACGAAAAAGTGATTCTACTGCATGACAACGCTCGGCCTCATGTTGCCAAACCCGTTAAAACCTACTTGGAAACGCTCAAATGGGAAGTCCTACCCCACCCGCCATATTCCCCAGATATTGCGCCGTCCGATTATTACTTGTTCCGTTCGATGGCACATGGTCTGGCTGATCAGCAGTTCCGCTCATATGAAGACATCAAAAAATGGCTTGATTCGTGGATAGCCTCACAAGACGAGCGCTTTTATCGTAACGGTATTCGAGCTCTGCCAGAAAGATGGGAAAAAGTTGTAGTTAGCGATGGACAATACTTTGAATGATTTATTTGTAACCATTTTTTTACAATAAAATTGCATTTTCATAAAAAAAAAACAGCGAGAACTTAGTTGCGCACCTAATACTTTATCGTAGAATTTCGTCATTTCCTGAATGAAGGTGTTGGCTAGATTGCCCGTGAGAAAGATGATATATTTATTAACACCAGCCCTCCTAAAATCAAAGGCAACCGACATAAATACACCGACTGACTTAATATCGAAGAGAGCCTTGGCTAATTTCAGGACACTAACTGTTTGTAACAACTGTCAAAGTAACAATAGAAAAGTTACCCTCTAAAGGACGTGCCAAAGACAAATCTGGAGTATTAGGCGAAATAGCAGAGTCGAGAGGAGGAGCAACATTGTCCCCTAAAATAGTGTTTTTCCCCCCTTTATTGGAGGAGGACGCAACAGGAATAGGAATAGCGGAAGGAGCTATATTAAATGAAGATAAGTAAGAGGCTAGAGAGCTCAAGCTTTCGCTCGAGCGAGGTTTCTTGGAACTTGCCAAGTTTTTCTTAACAATCGGAGACTTGACGAGTGTATCTGATGTGATACGAGGACCTGTAGTGACTTTCTTAATGGCACCGCTATAAGGATAGACATTCGGCGAGCTTAATCTTTTCCTAAGCTTTTCAGTAGTCTTGGTTAAAGAAAGGTCACATTTAATGTTAGCTGCCGATGTTTTTTTTTCGAGCCAGCAGAAGTAGAAGCAATTGATTACATACTTTTCTTATCAGAGGAAGATTCCTCATAAGATGCCAGAGACTTCCATTTCATCATTCTTCGAGGTTTGGGTATCAATCACTTTGTATATGTCCTCTCCATCATCGACCTTTGTTTTCCTCTGCCCTTGCTGGAATAGTTGTTCACATGAATCCATCGTGGAATCTATACGTCGAACATTAAATAGAACACCGAGATCACGTGACGTTCACGTGCACAACAGCAATCACAAAGAAGAGATACAAATATAACTGGATTCACGTACATAAATGCAAAAAACCAACTTTAGCGAGATACCGGATCACGTGATCTCCACGTGTGCTGCAAACAATAGAATGCGCAAGAGTGCGCAAGTGAGAAAATCGGCTAAATCCGATCAACTCAAACAAAATGTATCTAAACAAGTCCAATAACAAGCCGAGTCAAAAATCATTGATCACAATATTGAGTCCGAAGGAATTACGCAAAAAGGGAAGATCTCACGAACGAAGAAGTGAGTGGCCACTATTCGCGAAGCGCATCATACGGCGGCCGAAAGCCAACTCCGCACACAAGACGTGGTAATACTTGCCGCGCGGCGGAAATTTGCGCGACAGCCAATCCATATGCTGCTTTCCGTAATAACTTTCTAGCTCTTATGGAAAAATAACATATTGGCTGTTGCGTGGACTTCCGCCGCGCGGCAAGCATTACCACGTCCTGTGTGCAGGAGCCATAAGTTAGATTACAATCAATCAGGCTAATCTGAAGGTAGATTAGCGGAGTGGAGTCGGTGTGGTGTTGGAGGGAATAGAGGAACTGAGAATATGTCAGCAGTTCTCCCCGTCGGAAGGAGGGACAGATATAATCCATATGGGGACATATCGAAAAAAGAAAATAGGGGCCGTGGAAAAAAAGACAGGACTTTCCTGAAATGAAGGGCCCTTGTAATGTAAAAATAAGTGGGAATGCGAAGTGATCTCAAGAGAGTGTGGAGGTGGAGCGAGGCGAGGATGACTTGATGAATGGCGAGAAGGGAAAACATGCGGAGGTACCACGTGCGGGGAGCATGATCGACATGGAGATCGATAGCAGCAATGAGTAAACCGGAGATGTATTCATGTAACAAGGACATAGTTGCTGAGTTGACTAGGAAAGGCGAGATAATAAACAACATGTGTTGTGTACAAGAAGCTCAGATCAAGGATAAAGGCAATAATATAGATGGGGTAGAAAGAATAACAAATAAAAAACAAGCGACCTGAGAAATTTTTTACAATATCAATGGATTGTTCAGACAATACAATGATAGTAAAGATATTAGAGACAAGGTTAACGTAAAGATTAAAAGGTTTGATAAAAACTATAAGGGCATAATGAAAATTAGGTGTAAAATTGAAGATTCTGAGTCTAGTGGAAACAAGGGTAAGAATTGCTTTAAGATATTATGTTGGTAATAAACATAATTTACTTCAATGTGATATTGACATGATTAGAAACAATCTGGCTGTATTAAATTTCAAGAACAAGAATCATGCTAACAAATGTCTAGATTTGATAGAAAATGAAGATAATAGATTTTTTACAGCATTTATAGATAAGCAAAGTATTAGTTGCAGAAGGGTGATCACAGACTGTGATCACCGGGTGGTCGTACGACATTCCGCAGTTGTGGGATAATATACAAGAAAAAAATGATATTAAAATCGAACGAATGAGTAAGAAGACTTAGAACAAGGATACTAAAACATATGAGATTAAGAAAATTGATAATTTAATAGTCACAATGAAGGGTGAAAAGCTTAAGGAAAGATTTACTGTTTTTGATAAATTGTGCTTTAGTTTAAGAGTCCGTCCCTACGTGGAACGGGTAATACAGTACTATAACTGTTTTCAATATGGTCATATAAAAAAATTTTGTAGGACAATTACAAGATATATAAGATATGATGACAAAATACACGGAGAGTGTAGTCGTGAGATTGCATGCTATAACTGTGGAGGAGAACACCGATCAACGGCGAGGATTTGTCCCAAATTTAAAAAAAATAAAGAAATAAAGTCATTAATGGCTTATAATAACGTTTCGTTCTACGAGGCAGAGAGAATCTTGAAAGGAACGGAAAAGCATTCTCAACATTATGATAGATACGAACAACCAGCAACCTGGCCAAGATTACGTACTAGTCGATCACAGATACAGGATGACCTGAATTACATATCGAATCTTAGGACAGTTGATACCTGCCCGAACGAGCCAAGAACTATTGCATCGATGGGCATAGACTCAATACAAAGACAGGATGTCTTGGAGTGGAAAGAACATAAGGCTATAAAGAAGAAAAGATTAACTCATAATAAATATTATAATAGCTTTGATAAAAGGTAGTCGGAAATTAAGAAGGATAAATATGATTTAGCTTTGAGATAAGAAATAAAAGTCTATAACAGGGAAAATAATTCTACGCATTCAGGTTCATTTAATAAGCAACGTTACGAAGATAACAGAATAGTAAAAGAAATATAGGAAACATCAGTGGAACTATGTAAAGAATTGTCCGATGATGGTGAAGGAGGAAGATGATGATGAAGGAGAGGAGCCAAGAACTCTTATAGAAATATCATACTAAGAATCATTGATTAATTACTTATTTTCAGTATTAAAAGTACAGTATTTAGTAATATTCTGTGATTCAAATACAGCTTTTAGTACTCAAGTATTTTAATATTTAATGTTACAAATCCTACCTTATGATTGATTTCAATACTTAAATATTGATATATAATACTTCGTCCAGTGATAAAAGGGAGCGGTGCACTTGGACATGGTGCATTTGGACACAGCCAATCACAGCACCGTGTGATTAGAGACATTTGTAGGGTTCCTTGGAACAGCGACTTGTGATTGGACTGTGTCCAATTGCCCCGTGTCCAACTGATATACACCCGTGATAAAATACTTACGCAGAACATTGTCAATATTTAAATACTAATATATAATACTTTGCTAAGTGATGAAATACTTACGCAAAATACTGTTAAGATTACCAGGTCTGTAAATATGAAACCGGAATTTGCCCATAGATGGCCCTAGCTGTCAATGTAGTTACCGTCAAACCGCGTCATTGGCGCCATTTCCTTGTTGACATCTCTGACAAAGATTTTCAACTCACAATAATACAAGTTTCATACAACAGCATAGTTTGTAATAGCGTTGAACATGTCGAATTTTGTGCCTGGAAACTGCGATTTGCGGACAGCATTGATTTTCTGTTACCATTTGAAGAAAACTGCTGCAGAATCGCATCGAATGCTTGTCAAAGTTTACGGTGAGCATGCTCTTGGTAAATCACAGTACTTTGAGCTTAAAAAATTCAAAAGTGGCAATTTTGACGTGAGAAACGAAGAACGTGGAAGACCATCGAAAAAGTTTAAAGACAGCGAATTGCAAACATTGTTGGATGAGGATGGCACTCAAACGCAACAACTCGCGGATCAATTAAATGTGACACGAAAAGCCATCTTAATACGTTTGAAAGCCATGGGAAAGATACAGAAGATAGGAAAATGGGTTCCACATGAACTGAAAGACAGCAGGAAAACCGAAAAACCACTTGCGAAATGCTGCTCGCCAGGTACAAAAGAAAGTCATTTCTCCATCGAATTGTGACTGGCGATGAAAAGTGGATATATTTTGAGAATCCTAAGCGTAAAAGATCATGGGTAACTCCAGGCGAACCATCGACATCGACTGCAAGACCAAATTGCTATGGACGGAAGACAATGCTCTGTGTTTGGTGAGATCAGAAGGGTGTGATCTATTATGAGCTGCTAAAACCTGGCCAAACCGTTAATACTGAACGCTACCGACAACAAATGATCGATTTGAATCAAGCTTTGTGTGAAAAACGACCAGAATATAAAAAAAGGCAATACAAAGTGATTTTGCTTCATGATAATGCACCATCACACACAGCAAAATTGGTCAAGGAAACGATTGAGGCGTTTAGTTGGGAAATACTTTCGCATGCGGCTTACTCACCAGACTTGGCTCCGTCCGATTACTATTTATTTGCATCGATG
>NW_022639675.1:67851-67956 GCF_010583005.1 Odontomachus brunneus
CAGAGAGGTGGGTCGTTTGGCATATTGAAATGAGTAGCTCCGTGTGTGCATCCGTGTACGTGTGCGTTCTTCCATTTTCTTCGCCAACCGCTGCGAGCCGTATGT
>NW_022639675.1:67966-68151 GCF_010583005.1 Odontomachus brunneus
AAAGTATTAACCTAAACAGAATACAATATTAGTAAGTTATTAGATAAATATTTATAAATATTTATTTTGAATTACTTTTTTAAAATATTATATATATACAGGGTGTTCGGAAAGTACCGGGACGCCCGAATATCAGGAAAAATATAAGTTTTACAAAAAAATGTTTCAGACAAAAGTTGTGGCGT
>NW_022639675.1:68227-68436 GCF_010583005.1 Odontomachus brunneus
TATATATACACATAAAGAGAGAGGAAAAATTATGAAAATCTATATTCAAAATATTATTAAAATATCTAAATATTTTTCATAATATTTATTGTAAACAAAATATTAATATTTTGTAAATATTTCTATAAATATTGCACAAGAAAAAAATATATATAATTATTTATAATTATTAAATTAATAAAGAAATAAGAAAATCGAAATTTAAATTG
>NW_022639675.1:68446-68655 GCF_010583005.1 Odontomachus brunneus
AGCGCGCGAAGCGACAGGCGGGACATACGGCTCGCCGCGGTCGGCGAAGAAAATGGATGATTGCTCGCGGGCCTATCTTATACCCTTATAGAAATATCATACTAAGAATCATTGATAATTACTTATTATCCAATATTTTTATATATGAAAATAAGTACTGAAAATAAGTAATTATCAATGATTCTTAGTATGATATTTCTATAAGGGTA
>NW_022639675.1:68704-69225 GCF_010583005.1 Odontomachus brunneus
TAAATTAATAAAGAAATAAGAAAATCGAAATTTATATTGGTAATGAACATTAGAAAAAAAATTCTTTAAATGAAAGAAATATATTTTGTCACATATAATTTTTTAACTTAAAAAAATATTTGTTAAATTTTAGAAAATACATAATAAATATAAAGAAATATTTTTTTAAATATGTAAAATAAGCTGTAAAATTATGAATTTATAAATAAAAAAAGTGATTTCTTTGATTTAAAGTATCTATATATATAAGAATAAACAAATGATTTCTTTACAAGGAGAAAATTAGTGTTTTTAAATGTAAAAACTGTTTAAATAAATATTTGCTTGTTTTAAAAGTAAATAAAATACAAGTAAATCATTTTATAAATCTGAATAAATTATTTTCTAATATTAAAAGTATTTTTTTATGTTTCAAATTAAAGTTTCTTTTATTATCAGAAAAAAATTTATTTAATAAATCAAAATAATTTATTTTACTTATTTTTAAAACATGTAAATATTTTTTAAATATACTTTCTACA
>NW_022639675.1:69436-69892 GCF_010583005.1 Odontomachus brunneus
CCAAGTAACAGACTCACGTCAAAATGACGTAAAAAACTGGTCATAACTGGTCGAATGACGTCAAGTGACTAAATAACGACGTCTTTAAAACGTATTTTTTGTGACATCTTAATAACGTTTCTGTATAACGTCGTAAAAACGTATTATTGACGTTTAGAGACGTCATAAAACGTCATTAAGTTGTTTAAAATGTCGTCATCGATCTGTGACATTAGACTATCATTTTGACAATATTCTCACGATATTTTTGATCATTCCTTGGTTATTTTTTATCCTGAGCTTACTTAAATTTGGATGTCATTTTGACGAGTCGGGTGTATATCAGTTGAACACGGGGCAATTGGACACAGTCCAATCACAAGTCGCTGTTCCAAGGGACCCTACAAATGTCTCTAATCACACGGTGCTGTGATTGGCTGTGTCCAAATGCACCGTGTCCAAGTGCACCGCTCCCCT
>NW_022639675.1:70375-70505 GCF_010583005.1 Odontomachus brunneus
GTTTAGAAAACATAGCTGATCAGTGAGCGGTCAGTGATTATTGGTCCTTACTGTTAGATCCCTACCTTTAGACCAATTACGTTGACTAATTACTCAACCGTTGTGTAACCGTTGTGTCTCCTGAACGCAC
>NW_022639675.1:71021-71211 GCF_010583005.1 Odontomachus brunneus
GTTGTGCAACAGTTGTGTTCTGAACGCACCCATTGGATGTGTCCAAATGCACCGTGTCTAAGTGCACCGCTTCTGACGTGTCTGCTATCTGGGAAAGGTCTCAGGCTCGAATCTCAGCAATGCCCATACAGCACAGAAGTTTGCAGCAACATTGCTACAACGTTGCAAGATTGCATATTACAGTGCAATG
>NW_022639675.1:71497-84425 GCF_010583005.1 Odontomachus brunneus
ATTAAAATATTATATTCTTAAACGAAATATCATTTTTTAAAATGATGAAAATAAAACTTTTATTTCGTTCAAGAAAACCATGTCATTTGATAAAACAACACTATTGTTTTAAATAATACTTTTTAAAAGTTTCTCAAAATTTAGTAATTCGATTTGTTTAATTTGGATTTTCTTGGATTTTTTAATTTTTTTTTTGTTGGATTAATCATTATAACATTTTGTTAAAAATGTAAAAGTAATTATCACTGGTTCACTACATTACATCAATATTCATCGCATATCGAATGTTGCATTGTTTCAATATCTATCAACAAATTATCAAATAAATAAGTAAAAATTATATAACTATTATTTGGTGTTTGCTAGGTATGTTATAATATACTGTGAACACTATAAGGATACATTATATAAGCATGAATTGTAAGAACATCGTTGGAGTCATCAGAGTCACCGCGTGCGCGCTCGATCGTCAGATTTAAGCAACAGTTTAATGCGGTCAAGGACATGGGTGATGACCAATGGTATACCGCTTGGGATCGAAATTATCGCAGGAGGATTCATGAAAGTTTGGAATGTGTTGACAACCTTCGATATATCTAGTAGTTTATGAAACATGAGAAAATTAGAAATATAAGTATATTTTTGTAAACATTATGATTTTCTCATTTTTCACCTTTGCATAATAATTCTCAATATTTGATTACTATCAATATTTAACAGTGATTTTATTATCAGTATTCACCAGAAATTAAGTACTGGCCAAAAAATTACTGAATTACTGGTAATATTTAATCACTAATAATTTTTCAGTATTTCTTAGTATGATATTTCTATAAGGGAATGAGAGAGAGGAAAATAATGAGATGGGAGAAAATTCGAGAGGAACTCGAGAAATTAAAAGTTATCCCTTATAGAAATATCATACTAAGAATCATTGATAATTACTTATTTTCAGTATTAAAAATACTGGATAATAAGTAATTATCAATGATTCTTAGTATGATATTTCTATAAAGGATGTCAACTGAAATAAAGAGAGATTATTGGCTGAAGTGAAATAGATAAATAAAGAGAGATTATTGGCTGAAGGGAAGGCAACGATAATATTTGGCAGAAAAATGTCTAAAATTCTCGTTTGGAATGCAAGAGGGGTAATAAACAAAAAAGCGGAATTTAGCAAATCTTTAAACCCGTACGATTTAGTAATATTGACAGAAACTAAAGTTAACAAGGATAAATGTTTATATTATTCAGGTTTTAAAACGTATAAATCAAATAATCTAAATAATAATAGCGGAGGAATGGCAATTTTAGTTAAAGATAAAATAGAGTTTTCGATTATTGGAAGATTGGAAGGTTAACTTTGATAATTTTGACATTATAGGCATTAGAATAAAAAACGCTTGTAGTAGATTTAATATAGTAGCCGTATGTAGAAAACCAAGAGATACGGAATCAGTGTTGACATGGCAAAGATTACTTAAATTTAAAGGAGTAGCAGAGGACACGTTGATTGTGAGAGACTTTAACGCTCACCATAACCATTGGAATTGTGAAGACACAGATAGCAACAGGGAAAAATTATATGAGACTATGTTTAATAAGGGATATATTTGTATCAATGATAATACACTCAAGACTTAATTATAACTTGATTATGATAACGGGCAATTTGGATTTCATATTTGCTAACGGTAATATTATCAATCAAATTGATCATCAATAGTTAAATGATACATAGGGATTGGACCATTATCTCATAGTACGTACATTGGAAACCATATATGTTCCATACCGTAAGAAAACTAATAGACTCTCTAACATATTTACGAATTGGAAACAGTATACGACAAATGTAGAAGAGGCATGTAAAGAATGGACAGATATTGACATATCAACCAAAGATGAAACTTTTTTACAGTACCAAAAGTTTATCAAGACAATCAAACAAGCAATTATAAAGGCCTCCGGAAAACAACATAACAACTCAAAACCTGAAATTCATCATCCTGTAGCTAGGGAGAACAAGAAGAAACAATGTCAACAGGTTTCGTGGGACAAGGATTGTGATGAGATATTCAAATTGAGAAAGAAGAAACTTAACAGGTGGACTCATTCTGGAAGTCAGGTAGATTATATAGAATATAAAAGAGTTAGAGCTTTGGCCAGAAAAACTTTTAATAACAAGAAACGAGAATTTCATAGATTCTGTAATAATATAAGTAAACATATAAGCTTATCGTATGTATGGAATACTATGCTTATCTTCAAAAATATTAAAAAATGAATTAATTGGAACGTATGGCAATCCAAGGATAGGGAGATGGAAATCTATGATACGATAGATGAAATCTCCGCCTCCGTGGGTTTTGCGAGATCCTCATTTGGAAATTAATGATCAAGAATATAGGGAACATTATCCAAAGTTAAACTGGGAATTTAAGAAGGATGAATTGAAAGAGAAGAGCATTGAATATAGTGAGAAGAGATTCGGCTCCGGGACTGGATGGCATAGATTACAAAATGATCAAGTTTCTCCCAGAAAATGCGTTACAAATCTTACTACGAATTTACAATGGTATTTCGAATTGTGATGATATACCAGATGATTGGCATAGATATCAAGTTATTTTTATTGACAAAATTGGGAAAGAAAAAGTAAGACCCATAGCATTATCATCATGTATAGGCAAGGTTATGGAATGTATGGTCAATGAAAGATTAGTATGGTGGATTGAAAGAGAGAAGAAATTACACTCAATGCAGAACGGCTTTAGAAGAGGCAAATCCTATTCGGAAAACCTTGCAAAATCTTTTGCTAATAAAATAGCTCTATCTCTAAGATATATACCTTTAGCTTCTGTTATTAACACATTTGTTGGTATGCTATTTCTATAGCCTAGCGCCGTGCGAATATCTAAGTATTGTCCTCTTTCAAGTTTCAATTGTAAATTGTATTTTGGGCATAAAAAAAGAGCCCATAATCGATAACCGACCTGACGAGGCTTTTGTATAACGTTAACGCTGTATTGACTTCTATCCCTCTCGATACATTACTAAGATATTTCAATATTGAATTAGTCTTTTCAATTTTTCCTCTAATAATTTGTATTTGTTTATTAAAAGTTAGTTTTGTATCGAACCAAATTCCAAGGAATTCCGAGGAAACCTCGCAAAATTCATGGCAGATATCAGAAGTTCGTTGTTGACTAATAAATATGCGTTGGCGGCACTTTTGGATATGTCCTTGGCATATGACAACGTTGATTTTGAAATCTTATTGAAAAAACTGAAAGAGGAAAATTGCTCATTTGGTCTAATAAAGTTTATTGGTAATTAGCTCAAAACTAGAAGTACAGATTTTGTAATTAATAGTCAGATTGTTACTAACAGACATGTCAATAAGGGGCTTCCACTAAGGTGTCGTACTCAGCTCAATTTTATATGCGTTATACACAAATAAAATAACGGATAAAATACAGGATAATATTAAGGTAGTTTAATTCGCAGACGATATAGCAATTACATAAATTCACGGGATGATAACAGGATTTTGTTCGAAGTAGCTGTTAACACAATGGCAAAAAATATAGAGAAGCTCAGTTTAGATCTAGAACCAAAAAAAAAACACTCATCGAGTTTAATAAGGCAGGATATAAACTTAAGATATAAACTATTTATTAGGATCAAGGATATAAGAGTCCCTAATAAAAAACGAAATTCCTTGGAATTTGGTTCGATACAAAACTAACTTTTAATAAACAAATACAAATTATTAGAGGAAAAATTGAAAAGACTAATTCAATATTGAAATATCTTAGTAATGTATCGAGAGGGATAGAAGTCAATACAGCGTTAACGTTATACAAAAGCCTCGTCAGGTCGGTTATCGATTATGGGCTCTTTTTTTATGCCCAAAATACAATTTACAATTGAAACTTGAAAGAGGACAATACTTAGATATTCGCACGGCGCTAGGCTATAAAAATAGCACATCAACAAATGTGTTAATAACAGAAGCTAAAGGTACATATCTTAGAGATAGAGCTATTTTATTAGCAAAAGATTTTTGTATCAAAGTCCTTAAATATGGCGCTCAAGAATTAAAAGGTAGCTTAAACAATTTAATAAGATACGTAATGTTTGCAAGATACAGAAATCCTATGATTAAAAACTGCGTGTTAGATTTAGCATGGAATAATGTTATTAAATTAGGGAAAAACTAGGTAACTTAGAGAATTCGTACGAGATATGGGATCTAGAGTACTGGGATCTAGAGTACTGGGATTTAGAGTACTGGGATCTAGAATACTGGGATCTAGAATACTGGGATATTTCAGAACGTATTAAGGTTTAATATGAAATAGGTTCAGATATAAGTTTACTTAGTAATAAGGATATTAATAAGAAAATTAATATTAATACTCTACAAGGATATAATAATCGAGATATTAAAACAATATAATCCATTAAGTCAAAGTACAATTTGAGCGCAAACACGAGGATAACTTATACAGACGGATCAAGATCTGAGAGATCCATCTCTGCGGGAGCTAGAATTGTTGTGGAGGATTAAAATGAAGGCTTCTATGTTAATCTTCCAAAGCTATGCTCGTCATATACGTCTGAGGCGTTCGCGGTAAGGACAGCACTGGAGTTGATATATCGTGAGGGTTTTCGAGATGGAAGTGTAATTGTAATGTCGAATTGTGAATCAGTACTGAAAGCAATTATTAATAATAAAATCAATATATATCAAAATCAATATGTTCTGGAAATAAGAAGATAATATAGTCGTTTTAAGATAGAGAGAAATGTGGAGGTTTTGATGGTGTGGATCCCATCTCATTGTAGAATCACAATAAGCTGACGGATTATCTGGCTAAGAGCGGAGTGGAGGAGGAAGTTATGGTGGGTGTGGAAACACCTATTGGTGACTTCCGAAGAGGCTTTAGGGAGGAGGGGTGGGATAGTACACAAGAGAGAGTTCAGAGAGAAGCAATATACATATTCTATTTTGATAACTTTTATAAGGCGGAAAAAAGAAACCTTGGTTTGATAAATATAATTGGAATAGATACAATATAACTTTTATTAATAAAATTAGAGCCAATCACTATAACTTGAACGCCTCACTGGCTAGAGAAAATTATGTAAATGATGAAAGATGTACGTGCGGCTATGAGCGAGGGGATATTGATCATGTGATTTGGTGGTGCAGTACATACGATGAGGATCGAGAGGTTATGGGGAGATGATTAATGAGTCGAGGCATCGAGGGGGAAGGATCAGCGTTGTGAAGCTATTGAAGAGAGAAGATTCGAAGAAGGTGCAAATATTGACAGACTTTGTAAAGAGATTGGGAAGAATTATATGATATAACTATTAAACTAAAATTTACTTCCCATTCGCATTCCCACAGGCGTCAGATAACCGTATCTCCACTGAGGAAGTTAAGGACGCCCTCCACTTTGATTCAAGTGGAAAATTAAAAAAAAAACATTATTATATATTGAAATATTAATGTTTTTATTAATATTCATATTATAACGTTTATTGTACTTTATTGTAGGTGCCAAAACACTATGCTGCATTATAAAATCTACTAATTTTTTCTTATTGAATCTGTGTAAAATATTTGCCTATACTTACTTAATAAAAATATTTAAATTAAGAATATTTTTTACATTTTTAACATTTGTAACACGAGAAAAATATCGAACGACGAGCGGGGAACTGCACCCCCCGCACCTCCCTTAAAAACTAACCTAACCTAACCTATCGTCACATTAACCGTCAGTCATTTTATTTTCCAGTTATTTTATTTATTTTATTTATCAGTCAGTTTATTAAAAAATTATTAAGAAATAAAGTTGAACATTTTAATAAACAATGACTGACGGGTAATGTGACGATAGGTTGGGTTAGGTTAGTTTTTAGGAGGGTGCGGAGGGCACTGTCCCCCGCTCGTCATTCGATATTGCAGTACTTACTGCACTAGTACAGAAAAGGCAACTCTACGAACAGACTACATTGCAATGACAGGTTTTCTTACCTATTATACCTAGCATCTTTAACAATTAATTTCTCGGTTTGTAGAGCCAAGCGACGATTTTAACTTTCAGATTCGGCTTCTACGCATCGAAATACATAAGATAGTTGAGTTTAAGCGAAATTGAAGATAAGGACCGTCTTCTAAATAATTAAAATAAAAGTAATCATATCAAGAAGTTTACATCAAATGCGAATGATTAATCATTTCAATTTTTATTTTCATAAGTATATGTGGTTTCCCTGTTGAAAACATGTGGTCTCCCTGTTGAAAAATTTCAGGTGGATTCCCACAACAATCCATGGGAATCTATACAGGAAATTTAAAATCCATGTAGGAAATTAAAATCCATATAGGCAACCATCTGGAAATTCGAAATCCATATAGAAATCTACATGGAAAATCAAAGTTCATATAGTAGTCAATATGGAAAATAAAAATCCATGTAGGAATATATGTAGTGTTTAAAAATCCATATGAATAACTGTACGGATACCTATAAGGAATTTTAATTCCTATGTGAATTCTTATATGGATTTTCATATATAAAGTTTTACGTAAGCAACCCATCTGGAAATCTTCAACAAAGACCTCATTTAATTATCAATATCCCTTATAGAAATATCATACTAAGAATCATTGATAATTACTTATTATCCAGTATTTTTAATACTAAAAATAAGTAATTATCAATGATTTTTAATATGATATTTCTATAAGGGATTAGAAGCGTCTCCCCAAACAGCATACAATATTTATGACAAATATTTATAGATATTTATTTCGAATTATTTTTTAAACATATTACATAAATATTTTATAAATATTTTTTATATACATAAAGGGAAAAGTATCAAAATCTTTATTCAAAATGTTATTAAAATATAGATTAAATATATTTTATACAATATTTATAATAGACAAAAAATTAATATTTGCAATAATATTTTATAAATATTTCTATAAATATTACACATGGAAAAAATAAATGTAATTATTTATAATTATTAAATGAATGAAAAAATAAAAAATTGAAATTAATAATGTACACTTAAATAAACATTTTTTAAATTAAAGAAATATATTTTATTAAATATAATTTCTTAACTTAAAAAAGTATTTGTTAGATTTTAGAAAACATGTAATAAATATAAAGTAATATTTTTTAAATTTGTAAAATGAGCTATAAAATTATGAATTTCTAGATGAAAAAATTATTTCTTTGATTTAAAACATCTATATATAAGAATAAGCAAATGTTATCCTTACAAGAAGAAAATTAATTTTTTTTAATGTAAAAATTGTTTAAATAAATATTTGCTTGTTTTAGAAGTAAATAAAATACAAGTAAATTATTTTATAAGTCTAAATAAATTATTTTATAATATTAAAAGTATCTTTTTTGTATTTTAAAGTTACTTTTATTATCAGAAAAAAATTTATTTGAATTTACAAAACGATTAATTTGTATTTTACTTACTTTTAAAACAAGTAGATATTTTTACATAGTTATATGTAAAAAGTATATGAATATACTTTTTACATACTTTTTAAACATACTTTTTACATATAAAAGGATCTATTTTCTTCTTTTAAATAAATCACTTGTTTTCGTACATTGATATACCATGTGTATACAATATAAAGCTCTCTCAAGACGGTATTCATAGTCGAATCTTATTTCAAGACCGTCTTAAGTAATGTCTTAAGATGCGAATACGACTCTGTGATTGGTTCATGACATCTTAAGATAGTATTTAAGATGATCTTAAATATAAGATCGGACTATGAATACCGGCCTCAGTTAAAGTAACAGTGGCGCAGTAGGTAAAGTGAGCGACTTAAGAAGCAGAGGCCACAGGTTCGAATCCTAGCATAGTAAGCAAATTTTTCGAGCTACAATTTAAATTAAATTAAATAGCATGTGAAATTTAAGAAAAATTTAAGAAAAATTCAGGAAAAGAAAAAATGTATATAAATGTGTATATTTTAATAAATAAATTTATAATATTTATGATAAATATTTATGATCTATTAAATCTAAGGTCACAAAAATATTTATGAAATATTTTCATAAATAATTATAAAATAACCAAAAAATCTTATAAATATTATGTAAATGTTTTATAAATATTTTGTGCTGTCCGGATAACTACATGGAATTTCACATGGGATTCCTGTGAAAACTACGTGGGAATCCGTATGGTTTTCCATGGATTTTTGGCCCAAATCACCATGGAAATTCCAATATGGATTCTGTATGAATTTCCCATATGGATTCCTACTTGGTTTTTCTCAACAGGGTTTGGTTATATAATAAGGAGCATATTAGTCAGATATTTTGAAATTATTCTCTCTCCTTTCCGCAGTCTTTTCACAAATAAAGATATGTTGCGTCTCAAAAAAATTGCACAATGTAACGTATCCTAGGAGATGGAATAAATTTTTTTCGTAAATTTTATGATAACCATCATAAAGTATAATCTTTTCCCTACAATTAAGACAAAAAGCGGATTTGTGCATTTTTTCGCGGAGTTGCGAAAAAAACATATCAAAGTTACCTATACATTTTTGTTATTACTTCATTTGACGCACTCTATTGAGTGGAATGAATTCTTTTCACAAATCTGACGATAATCATTCTAAAATATCAGCGTTTTCTTACAAATAGAAAAATAAAGAAGAAGTATACATTTCTTCCGCGATGTATGGTGTATCAAAGTTACCTATACGTTTTTAATCAGTTATCGTGACGTGCACACACACACACACACACAAACGCACGCACGCACGCACACAATGCGCAAGACCCGACCAGCAACCTCCCCGTAGTACGCATCGATAATGTTAATGCTAACGGTAACTGATTAAAAATTCATCATCAATACATTTGTAATGTCGCGGAACAAAGTCATGCACACTTCTTCTTAATTTTCTTATTTGCAAAGAAACGTTCATATTTTACATTGTTATCGTAAGATTTGTGAAAAGAATTCATTCCATTTTTCAAAGAATGCGTCAATTAAGCGATTTAAAAAAAATGCAAACGCTAACTTTGATATGTTGCAACTGTGCGAAAAAAAATCGTACAAATCTGCTTTTTTTAATTGTGGAGGAAAGCCTATACTTAACGATATTTATCATGAAATTTACGGAAAAATTTATTCCACCCCGTAGGATACATCAAATTGTGCAATTTTTTTGGAGACGCTACATGTTTTTACTTGTGAAAAGATTGTAAAGAAGGAGTAAAGAAGTAAGATTGTAAAGAAGGAGTAAAGAAGTAAGATTGTAAAGAAGTAAGTAAAGAAGGAAAAACGCTTGCGTGCTCAAAGCCCTGATTCTCAAAAATATATCGTATACGATATTTCATGAAAAGCTATTGTTCATATAACGTATACTATAGCTTTTTAAATAAGCTAAATAGCTAAATATCTTTAATAGCTAAATATCATATGCGATATATTTTCGAGAATCAGAATCCAAGTTTGAAATCAGTGGCATGTCTGACTACGTTTACAAAGCAACGTTAATTCTGATTAGTAATTATCGTAGTTAGTGAATTTGCGAATCCGATTGGAGTACATTTTTAAATCTAAAAGAATATACCAATCTAAGAATTTATTAACTACATTCGTTATTAATTCGAATTAACGTTGCCGTATAAACGTAGTCTCTGTCGCTCGCTTCAGTATATTATTTATAATATTTCAAGAGTAAAGTCTGTACTTTAAGGAGCATTAGTCGGATTTTCAATTTATTCTCTTCCCTTCCCGCAATCTTTTCACAAGTAAAAACATGCAACGTCTCCAAAAAAAATTGCACAATTTGATGTATCCTATGGGGTGGAATAAATTTTTCCGTAAATTTCATGATAAATATCGTTAAGTATAGGCTTTCCTCCACAATTAAAAAAAGCAGATTTGTACGATTTTTTTTCGCACAGTTGCAACATATCAAAGTTAGCGTTTGCATTTTTTTTAAATCGCTTAATTGACGCATTCTTTGAAAAATGGAATGAATTCTTTTCACAAATCTTACGATAACAATGTAAAATATGAACGTTTCTTTGCAAATAAGAAAATTAAGAAGAAGTGTGCATGACTTTGTTCTGCGGCATTACAAATGTATTGATGAATTTTTAATTAGTTACCGTTAGCATTAACATTATCGATGCGTACCACGGGGAAGTTGCTGGTCGGGTCTTGCGCATTGTTGTGTGTGTGTGTGTGTGTGTGTGCACGTCACGATAACTGATTAAAAACGTATAGGTAACTTTGATACACCATACAACATCGCGGAAGAAATGTATACTTCTTCTTTATTTTTCTATTTGTAAGGAAACGCTGATATTTTAGAATGATTATCGTCAGATTTGTGAAAAGAATTCATTCCACTCAATAGAGTGCGTCAAATGAAGTGATAACAAAAATGTATAGGTAACTTTGATATGTTTTTTTCGCAACTCTGCGAAAAAACGCACAAATCCGCTTTTTGTCTTAATTGTAGGGAAAAGATTATACTTTACGATGGTTATCATAAAATTTACGAAAAAAATTTATTTCATCCCGTAGGATACGTCACATTGTGCAATTTTTTGGAGACGCAACACATCTTTATTTGTGAAAAGACTGCGGAAAGGGGAGAGAATAATTTCAAAATATCTGACTAATATGCTCCTTAAAGTACAGACTTCACTTTTGAAATAAAAAAAAATTTTTTTCAAATATGATAATATTTCGCGGTATTACCCAGATAGCACGATGAATTCTTTAAGTGTTCCTAAAGTTTTCTCCTTTCCTGAATTGTATTTCCTTAGGAATTCGTGGAAGAATACTGTAAGAATGATTTAGGAAGTTACATGCATCATGATTGGAGTTCCTCAGAATTTCTTAGAGTATTCATATAAAATTACTTCAACTCAAAAAGATTTCTTCGGATTCAATAAATTTTATTGTACCCACACGAAAGAAAGATCAGAAACTTTGGTCGGAAGTACTACTGCTCTTGTGTGTATCTGTAGATGTCCACTTTTAATGCCATATGAGATGAAAAACATCAGACTCGGCTAGGATCGAACTTGGGTCTTCCGCTTGCCAGACAACCGCTCTTTCTACTGAACTATTTAAGACTTCATGTTTGTGACATCTATATACCTAGTGAAAAATGATTCGTTGATTGACATCAAAATGATATCAAATTGACGTCGGTTTGACGATTTCAACGTCTATTTGATGTCATTTTGACGTCAATCAAAATCATTTTTCGCTGGATACTATATTGTTATAACTGTTATAACTGTTATACTGTTATATATACTGTTCTAACTGAGCTTCAAATGTAAATAAAGCGCATTTTATTAGCGCAATTCTCGTAGACGTAAAATAAAGCAGAGAAAAACATAAACGTAAATCATGAAAGGCTATTAACCTTACGCTTACGTTTTTCTCTGCCTTACTTTATGTCTACGACGTTTACGTCTCGTTCTCTGCCTTAGCCCTAATGCCTAATGAATTCTCAAAGTGTTCTAGGAATTAAGTTGCGAAGTATTCGCTATAATAAAGTCCTAAGGAATATTTCAAGACGAACTTACTGTGGTTAATTCTTCAAGAATTCTTCGGGTATTCATTTTTCTAATTCTATATCTATTCTTTAAAATTAATTCTCTAGGAACTTCTGTTCATCTCTATGCTATCTGGGTATGCTTATTAAAAATTGTGCGACATTTCGACATAAATTAACCTATGCGATAATTTTGTTGACGAGTGTATTTTATGTGTAAAAAAACATTCCATTTAATGTAACAATTAGTTAAATAGTAAAAGTGCGCACACGTGAGAAGCAACACGCGAGCATCGAGATATAATAAAAAGGTCTAGGCATGATTCTCGCCGCTTGCAGTATTAACTATAGCTATAGGTCGGGAGAGAGACGGCAGCTTGTACACGCACCGGCGTAAATGCCGTCTGTATATCCGTGTGACTCGCACACGATGACGCGTCACTCACACACTGCTGCCTGTAGGTGAGAAAAAGCAGCACGGTCTGGCGGAGGAGGTTAGCGGTATACGATCGTCGGACGCTTGGAGAGGGAATAGTGGTGGGAGTCGCGACGATCTTCCATCCTCTAACGCAGACATAAAAGCGAGAGAGACAGCATTATAAGACGTCGTGGACAGAAATGCCGTCCTAAAATACATGTGACGCACACTAAGAAAACGCTCGACTCACACTGCTCGTCTATACGTGAGCAATATGCGGTGTTCCGATGATTGTTTCATTTGCTCGAACATCCATGCATTTTTTCTTGTTAGCAAGGAAATTACTGTAATGTAAAAGGAGATCTTGGGGAAGAGTTTTCAGAAGGCTTCGACAAATGTTTCTTAATAGCTGCTCTTAAAAAAAATAAATATTAGATTATTAGATTTATTTCAATACAGAATACTGCATTAATATAGAATACTGCAATAATACAGCGCTTGTATAGGTTGTCGAAGTAGAATATTTTTAATTTTAGTGTTGTATAAACACGCGAGATATAATTATTTCATATTTTATGTGTTCGAATATCGTTATAAAATTTGGTAGGCCTGAAAAGAGTCGATTTTTGTGCCAAAGAAATTGAGATCGATGGTTAATAGTCAGTCAATAATCAGTCCAATATCCGGCACGGTCGATAATTTGATTGAATCAATTTGGTATCGAATCAATGAAGTTCGCGAGAAAGTCGGGTCGAAGCCGAAGTTCTTCTCAGACAACGAACGAAAAAAAGCGGACGATGATAGCAGAAACGGGCCGCATTTCTATATCCATAATAATAATAAGGGACAATAATTATTTGAAACAGGCGCAAAAATCGGCCCTTTTCAGGGTCTTT
>NW_022639675.1:91127-102995 GCF_010583005.1 Odontomachus brunneus
TAAAAACCTTTCCCCAAGATTTTTACATTACAGTAATTTCCTTGCTAACAATGAAAAATGCATGAACGTTCGAGCGAGCGAAACAGTCGTCGGGACACCGCGTATTGCTCACGTATAGACGAGACAGTGTGAGTCAAGCGTTTTCTTAGTGTGTGTCACACGTATTTTAGGACGGCATTTCTGTCCAGACGTCTTATAATGCTATTTCTCTCGTTCTTACGTTTGCGATAGAAGATGGAAGATCGCCGCGACTCCCACCACTATTCCCTCTCCAAGCGTCCGACGATCGTATACCGCTAGCTCCCTCCGCCACTCCGTGCTGCTCCTGGCTCACCTACACGCAGCAGTGTATGAGTGATGCGTTATCGTGTGCGAGTCACACGGATATTCGGACGGCATTAACGCCGGTGCGTGTACGTCTGCACTCTTCCACCGCCCGAGTCTGGCCGAAGCGCCAAGCGCTATAGTTCGTGACACCCCACACGTACACAGTTCTTCGCTTGAGTGCGCTGCGCCGCACGCACAATAGTTATGCGTACTCGGTCCCACATGTGGCAGCTCTGCTTCATGTGTGGAGGCCATAAGAAGACGGTATCAGAGAGAAGAAGGAGAGGAGTGGCCGGTTTTAGCTGATCCCGATTTCAGCTGAAATGGCTTACAGCGCCTTTAACCAACCGTGCATATAAACTACGTAGCCAATAGCGTGCACGAATTGTCTCAAATTGTCACAAATTGTCAGTGGGTAAAGAAGTAATGTCCACGATTCTTGATGTTAGACAAAGACAAACAATCAAGATCATTATCTATTCTTGTCTCACCATAAGCGAGAAACAATCGCAGCGATGGACACAGAGCAGTGATAGAAACTTTGGTTCGCAAGCAACACGCATTAGCACGGAAGGGGATACGCACACATTCACGCGACTGTGTTCGTGAGCTTCACGGATACTGTCGCGTGAGTGTGTGCGTATCCCATCCCGTGCTGTATGTGTTACTCGTGATCAAAATTTCTATCACTGACACAGAGACAAGTTAGCGGCGATCTTATCGTTAAAGAAACATTTCGCTCAGCTATTGACGCATCGCGTTACTCGTAATTCCAGAAGAATTTTCAGGTTTACGTTTTCTGGTCATTGTAACTGAGGAATCATTTGCATGGGAACACTGATTTAGATACAAGAAAAAAAAAAATTCTAATTTGATTATTATATGCAGGTTCTTACATTCCGCTATCATTTATTGCTTATTTCTCGATAACTACAAAAGATATTGATGTCATTCAAAAAGCATTGACTTTTCAACAGTTTATTTTATTGGCATTAGTATTTTATAATAAGCATTAATGTTTTATTGGCATTAGTGGTTTTATAATAGTATGAATAATACCGCTGCTTTAGGTAAAGCGTGGAAACACGCGTACGTCTCGACGTAAGTCGCGGTCAGGTTTTTATATACTGCTAGCATTTATTGCTTAATTTCGGCAACTACGATTTAAATATATCGATTTTATTCAAAAAGCATTGACTTCTTCACACTTTATTCTATTGGAATTAGTAATTTGTAATACTACGAATAATACTACGAATAATAATATACTGTTTTAGATAAAACATGGAAGCTCGCGTACGTCTCGACATCGCGGTTGAGTGCTTATATGCTGCCAGCATTTTCTGGTTATTTCTCTCATCCACGCTTTACTTATCGCAACGGTATTAATTGTAATATTACAAACATTTTATTTCAGTAAAATAAATTGTGGCGAAATCAATGTTTTTTGAATGAAATGGATATCTTTTATAGTTGTCGAAATTAAGCAATAGATGCTAGCTTATAAAGTCTGAACGCGACGTACGTCGAGACGTACACGCGCTTCTACACTGTACCTAAAGCAGTTGTATTATTTGTAATATTTTTTTCCACTAATTCCAATAGACCGAAGTGTGGAGAAGTCAGTGCTTTGTGAATACAATTAATATCTTTTGTAGTTGCTGAAGAAAAAGGAAAAAAATGCTGATGGCATATAAACACTTGTCTGCGACGTTGAACATACGTCGCACTCAGGTTCTTACATGCTGCTAGCGTTTATTGCATAATTGCGGAAAAAAACTACAAAAAATATCAATTGCGTTCAAAATTCACTGACTTCTTCACGCTACACTCTATTGGAATTAGTCGTTTATAATATTACGAATAATACCCCTGCTTTAGGTAAAATGTAAAAGCGTGCGTACGATTCGACGTACGTCGCGGTGAGGCTCTTACATGTCATTAGCATTTATTGATTAATTTCGGCAACTATATCGGTTTCGAAAAGCACGTACTTCTCCACACTTTACTCTATTGAAATTAATGATTTGTAATATTACGAATAATACCATTACTTTAGATAAAACGCGTACGTCTCGATGTCGCGGGCAGGCTCTTATATGCCGCTAGCATTTATTGTTTATTTCACAACAACAAAAAAGATATCGATGCCACTCAAAAAACACCGACTTTTCTACAATTTATTGGAACTAGAGATTTATAATTATAAATTAGAAGTTAAAAGATATCGATTTTATTAAAAAACATTGAGTTTTTTACGCGTTTTTCTTCTACGCTTTATTTAACGTATCTGTATCAATATTACATTTAAAAACTTCTAATTTCAATAGAATGAACTTTGGAAAAATAAATATTTTTTTAATCACATCGATATCTATTTTGTAGTTGATAACAAATAAGCAATAAATTTTAGTGGCATGTAAGAGTCTGTCCGCAAAATCGAGATGCACGCTTACAGTCGTCGTATGGGATCTTTAAGAGAATATTACATCCAAAATAATCTTTTCTTATAGTTTATATGAACCCAAAAACCTAATTAAACAAAGAAAATATTATATAAATTTTTTATATTGGGGTCTCTCAAAATCCCATGCGTCGACTCGTATTCGCAAAATAGCGCGACGATTGTAGGGTTAATGCCACTAGCAATTATTATTTATTTCTCGGCAACAATAACAGATCAATGTCATTAAAAAGTACAGACTTTTCGATAGTTTATTCTCAGACAACATAATGTCTAAAATCAGGACATAAGACGTCTTAAAGATCATCTTTAAGACATCTTTCAAACAATTTATAATACGTATAAATGTCTTTAAAGCGTCTTAAAGATTATCTTTAAGACGTCTTATGTCCCGATTTTAGATATTATGTTGTCTAGGTTCTATTGAAATTATAATGGTACAATTAATACCGTGCGTAAATAAAGTATGGAACCGCGCGTACGTCTCGACTTTGCAGTCAGCCTAGATAGCACAGAGAATTCAAAAAGAACTGTCATATGTCACCAATTCTGAGTTCATTTTCAGATGCAAAAAAAGTTCTTCAAAATTCAGTTTAATAAAAAGAATTCTTTTCGCATGTAAAAATGAACTTAGAATTGGTGACATACTACTAAATTCTTTTTAAATTCTTTGTGCTATCTGACAGGCTCTTACATGCTTCTACAATTTATCGCTTATTTCTTAAAAATATAAAAAATATCGATATAATTAAAAAAGCATCAACTTCTCCACACTTGATTTCATTGCAATTTGCGTTAGCAGTTTATACTAATGCAATTAATACAGATACGTTAACCCGTTTCGTCCTGAAATGGCATACATTTTATCTGTTATTCATCGCTGTAAATTTTATATTAAATCATGAGCGAGTTTAGCCAAAGTTTGGTATACTATAGGTTCTGAATGTGCTCTTTACGAATCTGACCTTCCTTTTTTACTATCATCAATATGAAATCCAATATGGCGGCTTAAAGTTGGAAAAATCGAAAAGATCATCGATCCTTTTAAACGCCATTTCAATAAGGAATGCATTTGTGGACCTCGCTAATTGTGTATATTTGGTGGTATACAGGCCTGTACTTTAAGATACTTCTTCATGGAATTTAAATTTTTATATTTTTCATAAAAAATGGCGCTGTTTTTTCACAAAATTTCGTGTTTTGCAAGTTTTC
Organism: Odontomachus brunneus; assembly: GCF_010583005.1. Classification (NCBI taxonomy): domain Eukaryota; kingdom Metazoa; phylum Arthropoda; class Insecta; order Hymenoptera; family Formicidae; genus Odontomachus; species Odontomachus brunneus. The sequence goes on from NW_022639675.1 coordinate 95,131, forward strand.
TATAGTTTCTTAGTATATGACTAAAAGTAACAGTCCATAAGTAACCTATATATTATAATCCTGGTAATATTTACCAGGATTATAATATCAGCATCAGTGAATGTTACTGGATGAGTACTAATCGTAATAGTGTCAACCAAACCTCAAAATACCGCAAAAACATTGTTGTTTTACAAATTTCATGGTTACATTATAAAATTTTTTGTTTTCTGTGTCATAATTATTACAAAAAAAATCGTTATAAATAAATTTTACAAAAAAAATTGTTATAAATAAACTTTACAAAAAATTATTATAAATAAACTTTACAAAAAAATCGTTATAAATAAACAAAAGATATTTAAAATAAATTTTACAAAAAAAATCGTTACAAATAAACTACAAAAAAAAAATCGTTATAAATAAACTTTACAAAAAAATCGTTATAAATAAACAAAAGATATTTAAAATAAATTTTACAAAAAAAATCGTTACAAATAAACTTAAAAAAAAATCGTTACAAATAAACTTTACTAAAAAATCGTTATAAATAAACTTTACCAAAAAAATCATTCTAAATAAATTACAACAAAAGATATTTAAAATAAATTTTACAAAAAAATCGTTACAAATAAACTACAAAAAAAAATCGTTATAAATAAACTTTACCAAAAAAATCGTTATAAATAAATTACAACAAAAGCTCAGTCGAAAGATATTTGAAAAAATATTGTTAAAACAGTCTTATCCAGATCGATTGTACTCTCGTAAATACTCCATTGAAAAATACAAGACAATTTTATAAACTCTCTACAAAAGTAATGATATCAAGAGTTTACATTCGCCAAGTGCGAATGATTAATTATTTATTAATTTTATAAACATATGTGGTTTTGGCTATATAATATGCTATTGCATACACTGAGAAAAAAATTTACTAAAAAAAGGAAAAATTAGTTAAATTTAAAGAAATAATGTGTTTGCATAGTACTGCAGAATCATTTGTTTCAATTAAACAATTATATTAATTTTCTTCCAACAAATAATTTTTCCTTTAAGTAAATAATTAATAAAACTCAAGAAATATTTTCCAAATTATAAGAAATGTTTATTGTAACAAAAGTAATAATTGTTGCGACCAAATAATTTCGAAATAATAGTAGTTTATGGAAAGAAAATGCTACTTTGTCTTAAGCGAATTATATGCTCAGATAGCCAAACCTGCGCGAGCAGATTTTACGCAGAGTTTGTCAACAGTGTCTGTAGACAGAATGGCAACAGATTGTATGCAGAGTCTGTTCTGATGACAGATTGGTGACAGACTGCGCGCAGAGCCTGTCGACAGACTCTGACGACAGACTGACAGCAGATTGCGCGCAGATTCTGTTTCCTAGATAGGTTATTTAATACTATCAAGGGCCATATGTACGTAATTAAATGGGGCAGTTTCACATACACACCATATAAAACTGCTGCAGAGGAGTCAAGATAATTATACTGTGCAATAATTGTGCACATGTACACAATAAAAAACAATTTTTACTTTTTAAAATTGTATTACACATTTCTGATAAGAAAGCAACAATAATAGAGAAATAACGAGTATAAGTATAGAATAGTACAACAGTTAAATGGTCATTTAAAGGCGTACATATGCCATCCCTAGTAAAAATTGTTCTCATAATTTTTCATATAATTTCTCATATTATTATTTTTTTAATGTTATTATGTTATTAAATCTGAACGATTTAACCGTCATGTAATAAGTACTGAAGGCAGCAACACCGAATAAAATATTAGTCTCGCTATGTAAATAACTTTTACAGAATTTTTGTGATGGTTTATTTGAAAGTATATCATGCTTCGATTTTGATAAAACTTAATACAATTTGAACAGGACGATCGGCCAAATTAATTCGCACATGTAAAAAGACAGTATTTTATTAACATGATGGAAAAATGTCATTATCTGCTGTTTTATTGTAGTAATTTTCTATACAGTCCTTGGTAGAAAATTAATTTCGAATTATCGTGCCGGTCTTTCTTACATTATTTATACGCTAAACGGTTTTGTCTATATTTTGCGGTTTAAAAGGCGAACAAACTATAATATTTTTCTTCCTTAAACTTTAAATGGGCAATACAAAGCGCTTTTTATCAAGTGAGGAATTGGCGTAGTGTCTAAGGCGGTGGACGATTATCCAAAAGATATCTTCGGTTCAAGTTCGAATCTCACCAGAAAAAATCTTAAAAATTATGAAAAAATAATATAGAAAAACTTTTTTTTTCATTGTATATGAGTATTTATGAGAAAGCGCTTATTCTATGAGTAACTATGAAAACCCACACAGCACGTAATATATATAATATCACAGTAATATTTCAATAATATTTCTGCGATATTACAATATTACGGAAATATTACTGTGATATTATATAATATTACGTGCTGTGTGGGAAATTATGAGAAAATTTTCTACCAAAAATTTAATTGAAGAACGTACGAAACGATAGGTTCTGCGCGCAATCTGCCGCCAATTTGCCGTCAGAGTTTGTCGACAGGCTTTGCGCGCAATCTGCCGCCTGTCTGTCGTCAGAGTCGTCAGTTCACAGACCCTGTCAACAGTCTGACGGCAGATTGGGGATGCAGATGTCTATGGATCTGTCGACAGATCCTGCTCGAATCGACAGATCCTCTCGCCAGTCTGACGTCAGTCTGCGCGCAGATTGCTTACTGGGTGTTGAATATAAAAAAAGTTTGGTACAATGAAAGTTATACTTATTGTAATATTAAAAAATAGTTTATTTGAAGACAAGAAATTAGTTTTCTTTGAACCAAATCACTATTCAATTACAGGCAATATTTTCTACAATATAGTAAATATTAGTTTAAATTATAGCTTTATATGTTTCCTAAAAGTAAAAATTAATTGGAATATAAATATAGTTTTGTAATATATGAGCAAATAATTTTTGCAATAAATAAATGTATCTTTACCTTTAAAAAATATTTCCTGCAACGTAGTAAATATTTATTACATTATTGTTTTATTTTGTACAAGAGAGTAAATATTTACTGGGATAAAAATATAGTTTTTTTTATAAAAAAACAAATTTTTTTTTTGTAAAATCAAATTTCACATTTGATTAAAAAAAATGTTCTTTAGTTCCAAAAAAATATTTAATCAAAGAAATAATGCAACATACTACTAAAAAGAAATATTCTTTAATATCAAAGAAATATTTTTAATATCAAAAAATATGTTTTAGCTAGTCTTTTTTAATTAAAATTCCTTTTTATATTATATTTTTGTCTTTTTCTAAAATTTGTTATTAAATTTAACACACATTATTTCACATGCTATTTAATTTAATTTAAATTGTACTTCGAAAATTTGCTTACTATTGCTGAGATTCGAACCTGAGACCTCTGGCTCTTGAGTCGTTCACTTTATCTACTGCATCACTTTCACTAACAAATACTTCTTATTGTATACCCATATAGTATACTTATCTACAAAAAAAACAAATGATTTATTTAAAAGAAGAGAATAGGTCCTTTTAAATGTAAAATGCATGTTTAAAAAGAATATGTGAAAAGTATATTTGAAAAATATTTACTTGTTTTAAAACTAAGTAAAAAACAAATAAATTATTTTGTAAATTTAAATAGTTTTCTGATAGTAAGAGAAACTTAATTTAAAAAGATACTTTTACAAAAAATATATTTTTAATAATAGAAAATAATTTATTTAGATTTATAAAATGATTGATTCGTATTTCATTTACTTTTAAAACAAGCAAATACTTATTTAAACATAACTTTTAAATTTAAAAAAACTATTTTTATTCTTGGAAGAAAAGCATTTGCTTATTTTTATATATGGATATTTTAAATCAAAGGAATTACTTTTTTTTATTTAGAAACTCATAATTTTATAATGCATTTTACAAATTTAAATAAATATTACTTTATATTTGTTACATGTTTTCTAAACTCAAACAAATACTTCTTTAAGTTAGGAAATTATATTTAACAAAATATATTTCTTTAATTTAAAGAATTTTTTTAATGCAGACACATCAAACATATTACTTCACTAATTTTTCAATTAAACTGTAAAGATGTTACATTTCACTATTACAATAAAAAAATCATGTTACACGAGTTGTAGTAGTACACAATTCATGTGCAATGTATATTATAATATCTCAGCAATGATAAGCAAATTTTTGAAGTACAATTTAAATTGAATTAAATACATTTTTTTCAGTGTATTAATATAATGTATTAATATAATGTATTAATATAATTAATACTTGTGCGTTAAGTAAAGCGAAAAAACGAGTAAATCGTACGTCGACTTCGCAGGCAGGCTTTTACATGCCTCTAGCATTTATTACTTATTTGTCGGCAACTATAAAAGATGTCGATATCATTAAAAAAGAATTGACATTTCTATATTTTATTGTATTCGAATTAGCGATTTATAATAGTACGATTTATAATAGTACGAATAATACCATTACTTTAGGTAAAGCGTGAGAGAGCGCATACGTCTCGATGTCGCGGTCAGGTTCTTATAAGCCATTAACATTTATTGCTTATTTTTTGTCAACTACAAAAGAGATATTGATATGATTCAAAAAATACTGATTTTCCCAAAGTTCATTCTATTGGAATTAGAAGTTTTTAAATGTAATATTAATACAGATGCGTTAAGTAAAGCATAGAAAAAAAGCGCTTAGAAAAGTCAGTGTTTTTTTTAATTAAATCAATATCTTTTAATTTTTAATTTCTAATTATAAATTCCAATACAATAAACTGTAGAAAAGTCGGTGCTTTTTGAGTGGCATCGATATCTTTTTTGTAGTTGCTGAGAAATAAACAATAAATGCTAACGGTATGTAAGAGCCTGCCTGTGATGTTAAGACGTACGCTCCCACGCTTTACCTAAAGCAGTGGTATTATTCGTACTATTATAAAACATTATAAAACATTAATGCTAATAGAATAAACTGTTGAAAAGTCAGTGCTTTTTGAATGATATCAATATCTTTTGTAGTTGCCAAGAAATAAGCAATAAATGTAGCGACATGTAAAAGTCTGCATATAATGCTCAAATTAAAATTATTTCCTTCTCTTCTATCTAACTCAGTATTTCCATGCAAAATATTCCTCATTTACAATGGCCACAAAACGTAAACCTGATAATTCTTCCGGAATTACGAGTAACGCAATGCGTCAATAGCTAAGCGAGATAAGATTCTTTAACGATAAGATCGCCGCTAAAGCTGGCTACACACACTTTCCATAATAGTAACCATAAGACGTAACGTAAGAATTGACCAATTACGATCGAGTATTCACAAAAATGGCAACTTTACAATTCGATGATTCTCAACATGATTGGTCAATTCTTACGTTACGTCTTAGGGCCATCACACACAAAATTACATAGACGCATATGCATAGCATAAGATCATATGGACCAATGAGCATTGAATATTAAGTCGCCATATTGATGATTGATACTTAATATTCGATGCTCATTGGTCCATACTATCTTAGGGCTATCGCACACAAATTGACATAACTGCATATGCATAGCATAAGATCGTATGGACCAATGAGCATCGAATATTAAGCATCGAACACCAATATGGCGACTTAATACTCGATGCTCATTGGTACATACGGTCTTATGCTATGCATATGCAGTTATGTCAATTTGTGTGCGATAGCCCTTATGCTATGCATATGCGTCTATGTAATTTTGTGTGTGCCTTTACGATTTTGTTAAGCCCATTCTACAATTGCGTGAACGTGGTTGTAAATGGTTGTATGTGATTACGACAACCAATCAGAATAAAGCAATCAGTAAATAAAACATTCGGATTGGTTGACTCTTACGGTCACGACTACGCTTACGCAATTGTAGAATGGGCTTTGCGGAAAGTGTGTGTGGCCAGCTTAACTCGCCTCTGTGTCTATCGCTGCGATTGTTTCTCGTCTGTGGTGAGACAAAAATAGATAGTGTTGATTATCTGTCTTTATCTAACTAACGTTAAGAATCGCGGACATTACTTCTTTACCCACTGAGACAATTCGTGCACATTGGCTACGTAGTTTATATGCGCGATTGGTTAGAGGCGCTGTAACCATTCAGTTGAAATCGGGATCATCTAAAACCAGCCCATAACCCCTCTCCTTCTTCTCTCGGACAGTATATACAAAGATACAGCTCACGTTAAAGTGTAAGTATACAATTATCAAGTTAGTTTGGTAAATAAAAATAAAAACATTGCTTAACTTGTTTAATAAATAGTTTAAAGTAAATCATGTGTATGTTTTAAGAGATTGAGAATTAATATCTTTCTGAATATACTGCTTTCTAAAAGCATAACCTCACATCCTATAAAATGTTCTGTTGTTATTAGTATAAAAGATGTTCATATAAGTTATGAATATAAAGATAACACATATTATTTCACATATATAAATAATATTCTTAAAATTTATATTACAGTGTTGTTAGGAGAAAAGGAGGGTAATTATTTAGTTTAGGCGCCTCACCTCCGATTTCGATGAAAGTAGACTCAATCGACGCGTTTTTGCACGAGAAATAACTTTTTTATCTGACAAAATCGTCGCTCTCTACCGCGAAACGAGATATTAGCTGACAAAGTTGACCACTTTTAAGGTTAGGAAAACTGTCACACCAACAACAAACAGTGAGATATATATGCTTCGTAGCTACTTGCGCATTTTCTATAGTTTCCGAAATATTAATAAAAAGGTGCCTAGAGACAGACACCTTTTTATTAATATTTCGGAAACTATAGAAAATGCGCAAGTGGCTACAAAGCATATATATATATCTCGCTGTTTGTCGTCAGTGTGACAGTTTTCCTAACCTTAATAGTGGTCAACTTTGTCAGCTAATATCTTGTTTCGCAGTAGAAAGCAACGATTTTGTCAAATAAAAAAGTTGTTTCTCGTGTAAAAATGCATCGATTGAGTCTACCTAGACAATACACATGTCCAAAACTGGGACATAAGACGTCTTTAAAACGTCTTTAAGTCGACTTTAAGACATCTGGATATAAGACGTTTTTAAGTTATCTTAAATATGTCTTAAAGACATATTATGTTCTAGTTTTGGACATAGTGCTGTCTGGGTATAGTATACTTTGGATACTTATTACATGCATTTTCGACAGAACATTATCGAGTGGTGTATCTTACATCATTTATAATGTCTATTTTATTTGTAATATATTAATAGAAACGGTAATGAAGAAAAATTTTGGCACAACTACAATCTCTCAGATTGAAAGAGATATTAAGGAGTGGTTACGACGAGGCAGCGACAGGCTCAGGCTTTTAAAAAGACAATAACTGTTATATGTATAAATTATATAAGTTACATAATACATATTATACTCTGACATTTTATTTTATTAAATTCTATTTTTGCTTTAATTATATACGTATAGTGTAAAAGCACCAAAACAACATACCACTTCGTTTTTGGAAGTTACGTCTTAATGTAAAGCTCAAAATATAAATGTAAATATATATACATGTAGTTGGAAGTACTCCCTATTAGGTAATATCATATTTATAATAAAATTGTTTCTAGATTTAACATAAAAAATGTTTTTGTAAAACGCACGAAAATGGAGTTCAAAGAAAATGGATGTCAAAAGCGATATACCTATTGGAAGCTATATAACATGTTGAATATATGATAATATTTCATAATAAATAGTTCATTAATGCGTTTAATGGTTAAATAATATATTTGTTTATTCAAAATATAATGTTACAAAAGGGAAATGTAATTAAATAAAAATATATCTTTGGCATTTCTACTTTTTTC
>NW_022639675.1:103005-103110 GCF_010583005.1 Odontomachus brunneus
TGCAAAAGAGTAAAAGAACTCTTGCCTTTCAATTAGTAGAACCTGAACTTAAGAGACGTCTTACAACTCAATTTATTCATAAGCCATTGCGTTTAATAATTTCAT
>NW_022639675.1:103120-109113 GCF_010583005.1 Odontomachus brunneus
TATACCTATTGGAAGCTATATAACATGTTGAATATATGATAATATTTCATAATAAATAGTTCATTAATGCGTTTAATGGTTAAATAATATATTTGTTTATTCAAAATATAATGTTACAAAAGGGAAATGTAATTAAATAAAAATATATCTTTGGCATTTCTACTTTTTTCATTTCTTACATATTTTACATGTTATATTTTTAAACTAAATAAAATTAAACTTTAAAATACACAAATGCACGTCACAATGGGTGGTTAGAATCAGGTTATGTTAGTTACAGAGTATCACACCTATTACTATACTATAGATATGTCACTTTAAGACACATTCTCATAAAAATTTTCAAGATATACAATAAAAAGTTGATGAATGTAAAAATATTTAAAAAATATTTTTACAAAAGCTAAATGCATATAGAAGAACTTAATATTGAACAAAAAAATAATTATCGTTGTTTAATCTACATAATTCGTCAATAAAAATCATAGAAATAAAACTTGCGAATTTCTAAAACTCCATATTTATTAATTTAGTATATAAAAGAACAAGAAATATACCAAATATGAATTTTTCATGACTTAACTGATAAAACGAATTATGTTTATATTAGCTTCGATAAAATACAACATTTAATATATGAGATATAGAGGTATGTCGCCTCTTTAGGAGGCCTATATCGCTTTTGGCTACTTTCCTCTACAATAAATATGTGTTAATAAAACTTATTAGTACGATCATTTACTCCTAAAATTTTATAAGTATAACGTTCACATTTAATTTCTCAGTTTTGCAGAATGTATACATATATATGCCTTAACAGCCAAATAAGTTGGGTAAAATATAAATAAGTTTTAGGCGATCACAATGAATTTCCATTAGATTGAAATCCTAGATAAGTAATTAATGTGTAAGTAATTAATGTGTAAGTAATTAATGTGTAATTAATTAATTAACTTTAAAATTTTACATTTTAATATGAATGTGTTACTTGGAATTAGGAAAATAAGTTGACTGCATTAAAAGACTTTTAGCTGACACAATGAGACTGAACACAACCCGTAACCAGTATAATGGGGTCCCAGGGACCCCAACTAATTTTACTTTCGTGATAATTCTTAAACTATCCACTGTATGGCTAATATCTTCAGTACCTTTCGAGTAACAGTTTTTAGTGTGATAGAAGAAATCGAGTTTATCGAGCTATTTGTAAGTAGCTGTGAATTATATGCATTTGTTTTTCGTCTGAGATCACAGTGACCTCACTGTACCATTAACGTTACTTTTATGAAAATAATTTTCTTAATCTTCAGCTCAATATGACTCATTTTTTATGCAAAAGAGTAAAAGAACTCTTGCCTTTCAATTAGTAGAACCTGAACTTAAGAGACGTCTTACAACTCAATTTATTCATAAGCCATTGCGTTTAATAATTTCATCTATTTTAAAAATTGAAGAAACTGAAAGATTTAAAATTATTTTGCCATCCAGAGTAAGATGTAATAAATGTCTTAGAAGTAAAGATATGAAGTCCAAAGAAGTATATATATGTTAGATATGCACTAATATGCACCAATGAACTAATATGCACCAAATGTGCAAGCACTATCTGTAACGATTGCATCTAAAAACTCTAAGATTTTAATATTGTATTTAATTTAACAATACTTGTTTACTTTTTTATATAATCTAAAATTTGTGGACTTAGATTAAAACATAAATTTTTTTCTTTTTCCGATTATTTGTCTTTCAATGTATTTTATTTCAACACTATCCACATTGTGTTCATTTTATAACGAGTTATCGTTTTCTTTTAGATTACTGAAAAACTGAGACTGTTATATATGTCTAGTTATAATATAATATTCGTAAAGTATTATTTTCGAACTATAAGGCGTTTTTCTTTCTACCTTTTATTATCATGTTAAAAATGGTAAAAATTTATTGGGGTCCGCCGGACCCCACTGTATCTGTAGCTTGACTAAAAAGGTATCGTATCTGTTACCGGTTAACTCATAGTCAACTTCTGGATGGTTCACGTTTCACATTTTTTGACAACATACAGATAAATCGGGACTAAGTCCCGATCTACAATAAGTGTAGTAAGTTTTAAATCGTAAGAAATTGACCAATCACGATTGATTATTCTTCTATAATTCGACTATGATTGGTCAATTTCTTAAAGCTTAAAGCTTACTACACCTATTGTAGATCGAGATTAAAAGATATCTTAAATCATGAGTTATCTATAAGTCGTCAAAAGAGTGGGATGTTAACTATTCAAAAATTAATTATCGGGTTAATTTTTCGGTGCTGCGTTATCTAGTAATAGTAGACTGTAATAAGTCGACTTTACGATGATTGCAGACGACTTTAAGACGACGGTGCGACGACTTTAGTCGATTTTAAGATGACTGTAGGTCGACTTGAAAAGTCGACTGACAGTCGACTTTTATCGGGACATTCGTCGACTATAAGTCGACTTATAGTCCACTTATAGTCGACTTTTAGTCGATTTTGTGTTGTCTAAGGTATTTTGTAAAATCAACCATTCACATGATAGATAGAGAAACACCTGGGTCAATAGTATTAAATTGGATGTGTTATTCAATTTAAACCGAAATTTCCAAGTAGATAAAATAACTAATCATAAGTACATAAAAATCATGATTCTCGGACCACACGTTACATCCATATCATTTTATAAAAGTAGAATATAAAAAAATAGTCACAAAACACGACATCCAGTCACTCATACCGTAAACAGATAAACACTTCACTATCATGAATCGTCAAACAAAGATTCCACGCTTATCACGATCCTATCATGGCTCTAATTTCCCAAAGACATCATTCTACAGTTCTGGAATTTTCTTCTCGATTTCAAAATTTCTCCAACCCAACCTACCATCCTCACCTCAAGTACGTTATTTTTAACGAATTTATTTTAAAGTCTCCTACAACATTATAAAAAAAATTGCATTTGCAGTGTCATTTGAAAAATTCAGTAATATTAATTTCGTAAAAATAAAATATTTTTCAAAAATTTTTTATTGCGTGTGGTAGCTTGCATGGAACAGATAAATTTTCATTGAAAAAATTTTTTCTAAACTGTCGGGAAGTGTCTCAAACGTTGTGCGGATCATTACGCTGAACACTGTACTATTTACAATGTACTGTTTACAAGTTTAATATATATTATGTGCAAAAATTACATTTAATTTATAAAATTTTTTGTTAATAACTTTTTAACCCTTTAAGTCATAGTATATCATATATGATACACCTTTTTTAGAGCAATTTTTACGAATTTAAACTATTTGTAGAGACTTCAAGGTAGTAAATATGAATTCATTGTGAAACTTAGATTTTCCTCCAACAGAATTATCTGCATAAAACATTAAATTTTGCAAATTTAATTATTCATAAACAAATTAATATAAGAAAATGGTATTTTTTTGAAAAAAATTTATTTGCCAAAAATATTGCAAAGTAAATTTATGGAAAAAAATGGCTTGGTTGATGCTTTTTAAGTTATAGGTAATGTAACATAAAAAGTTTCAAAATTCAAAATAGCGAATTCAATATGGCGAGCTAAAATACCAAAAATCGGGATAAGTTATATTTCTTTCCGTAAATGAATGAAGTTGAGTCTATGAATAGTTTGAATTTCAAAAAAGTGATTTCGAATTTGTGATTAACGACGCTAAAAATCCTCGGATACTAATTTTCACGGAAATCGACGGAGTTTTAAAATTCTTGTCCGCCATATTGGATCCCTCATATTGAATTTTCAAAACTAACTTTAAATTCGTAATTAGTGACCTCAAAAACCTCCAGATATCGATTGAATAAAGGAAAAGGTTGTGCAGAAACATTCGTTATGTAAAGGGTTAACAAATAACGAGCGATGGTTGAAACTTGTTAAAAGATATATTAGACCTGTTAAAAGATATATATTATATTTAGAAGAATTCACTCTTATGAAAAGTGTAATATCCATTCAGAGTGGCAGTATTTTCACTATCGCTTGAAGTGAGTGTCCACTCCTTTTTTGTAAAACTTCACTCCAAAAAATTTAGAGAGTATATAATTACCATAAATCACATTTATATTAAGTATAGTAGATTATCGAGGTAACTATAGTTCTAAACTTTCAATTTAGATCCTTAATTAAATATACGATTATAGTATAAATATACGATTATAACTCATATGACAAAGTAGTGTATGAACAACAATATATAATTTTATTTCAACATTTTTTGCATTAAACGTTGTTATCGGTAAAAATCTAATTGAGAATATTTATTTAACATCATTTCGAGTATTTCTGCCAAAATTTGTGGCAATCAAATGTTAGACGTTTTAGGGAAGTTTATCTAAATATTTTATGGAAAATATAAGTTAAATGAAGTATTTTACTTAAAAGTTAAGCTTTATATCAAAATGTCTTTATATGTCTGTAATTTATTTCAAAATTACTAGTTTTCTAAAATTATTGGGTAATTTACTGTAATTTACCAAGTAAGTTACTGTCAGATTAGATAAATTTTATTTTTAATACAGCTTACATTAACATCAATCCTTGAACTGCCGATACCGACTTACTCCTGATAGGCAAACGTGCCAAAAACAAATTTCGGCAAAGTGTGCTGCACGTTTTGTCGACAGAATAGCGACAAAATTGCAGCACGATTTGCTATATCAAGTGATGTCGACAAAATGTGTGCAATATTGCGACACGACCTATTAGCAAGCGTGATAACAAACTGCTGTTAAAATCGGACAAGCTATCATTAGTATTATGACGGCATATTGACAGCAGAAACTGAGCAAATCGTGCCGAGCAATGTGTGATGGCAAATTCCCTACAAAAACATGCACGTTACACCCACGTGGAATCCACGTGATTTTGTGGATTCCACGTGGACTCTACGTGGATTCGACGTGAATTCGACATTTTTGTGGGGTTTGCAACAAACAGCGAGCAAGATGTGCCGAGCAACGCGTGACAGCAAATTTACGGCAAAAAGCAGGCAAAACGTGCTGAGCAACGTGTGACGGCAAATTTGCGGCAAAAATCGAGCAACATATAACGGCAAACTGACAACAAAAGCCGAGCAAGTCATGCCAAATCTCATGCAACATATGAGGACCGTACGAAACGCATTTGTTAGTAAAGTTAAAGTGGAGTAACATATAGGACGACAGACTTGAAGAACCAAAGATCTCGAGTTCAAATCCAATATGGGCAAGGGATTTTTTCCAAGACAATATACACTGAAATACTTACGTTCTACATGATTAGGAAGAGTTCCAACAATAAAAACCACTGGTGTCATCTCTAAAAAATAAAAACAGCATTTCATAGAACTAAAAACTTTAACTAGGACAGTCTATCTACTGATGATGAGATATGTCTGATGCAAAAAATAAACTACATCACTAGTTATATTTTTTTATTTAACTACTAGTAGTTACGTATGTTATACTAGTTATGTTGTACTAGTTATGTTGTACTAGTAGTAGTAACTTATGTTATATCATCATTAGAAAAATGATACTGCCTAGCAACTAGTTTTGATTTTTTACCTCATAACTATGTAGTTTCTTTTATCTTATTAGTTAATATATTGTATATAGCTATTCGCAAAAGCGTTACATTACTGGTTTATCACTGTCTAATTACGCTAGCTAATAACCATGTGTATATGTGTGTTAGATACAACTTTATTATACAGGGTGAGTCATTTTAGTCTATGGATCCGAATATCTTCCAAATTACGGTATCTACAAAAAAATGGTTTAGATAAATGTTGACTAGGACAGAGGGGGTCATTCAATTGTACCATTGGTTTTGACCTTGAGGTCAATTTTGAAGGTTATTTCAAGGTCACGATGGTTTTTTCTAATGGGACACCCTATTTTTGACTGCGGATTTCGAAAGAGCGGAAAATTTTACATCAAACTTGTCTTATGAAAAAATTGTTTTT
>NW_022639675.1:109289-112382 GCF_010583005.1 Odontomachus brunneus
TTCATAAGACAAGTTTGATGTAAAATTTTCCGCTCTTTCGAAATCCGCAGTCAAAAATAGGGTGTCCCATTAGAAAAAACCATCGTGACCTTGAAATAACCTTCAAAATTGACCTCAAGGTCAAAACCAATGGTACAATTGAATGACCCCCTCTGTCCTGGTTAACTTTTATCTAAACCATTTTTTTGTAGATACCGTAATTTGGAAGATATTTGGATCCATAGACTAAAATGACTCACCCTGTATAATAACTAGATTCTCATAAGGTGCAAATTCTATTCGGGTAGTTTTGGCCTGTTCATAGCCAGCACATCTTGCTCAATTTTTGCCGTAAATTTACCGTCACGCGTTACTCGGCACGTCTTGCTCGCTATTTTTTGCAAATTTGTCGTCACACGTTGCTCGACACGTCTTGTTCGATTTTTACTAGCACTCTGCCCTTAAATAATTTCGGCATACTTTACCGACCAGCACTAATACCAGCATGATAGTAGTATACATGTTGTAAATTAGCTGCAATCTTATGATTGATTTTACCAGCAATTTGTCGGCATATTGCTGACATTTTGCTATTAGGGACATTTATAATTATGTCGGGAGCGGTTACAATAATTTTTGTGCTCAGACTCTATGACTACGTCCCAATTCTCATTGCTAATATTGAAAATCTATATATTGGGAGTGTGCATTAGTTTTAAAGGATTTTCAAGAGATGGCGTAACTAGTACTATATCGCATCGGGCTATATTGTTGCTATCTTCATGTCAAAGCACCATCATGTGGCTTTAGTTTTCAATATGTGTCATTTTGCCGAAGTGTAAGCAACATTAGTTTTTTAAGCATTGAATATGTCGAATTTTGTGTCAACAAAACGCAATTTGCGGCAAGCTTTGCTTTTTTACTTTCATTTTAAGAAAAGTGCTGGAAAGTCAACGAATGCTATCGGAAGCTTATGGTGATTATACTCCATCAATTTCAACTGGTTTTGACGCTATAAAAAAGGTGATTTTGACACAGAAGATAAGAAACGTCCAGGCCAGCTGAAAAAGTTTGAAGATGAGGAAGTGGAAGCTTTACTCGATCGGGAGCGTTCCGATTGACCACGGTACGATTGGACATAACCAATCGATGAAAAGAATTATCTAGTGAGTTACTAGGTCGAACCAATCATCACAATCTATGTCCAATCGTACCATGGTCAATCGAAACCCACTCACTCGATCAAGATTCAAGTCAAACGCAAGAAGAACTTGCAGAATCATTAAGTGTTGGTCGATCAAAGATTTCCAAACGTTTGAACATTGGAATGATTCAAAAGCAAGGAAATTGGGTACCGTACGAGTTGAGGCCGAGGGACGTCGAAAGGCACAAAATGACCTGTGAATTGTTGCTTCAAAGACACAGAAGAAAAAGTTTTTTGCATCATATCATGACGGGTGATGAAAAATGTATATGCTACGATAATCCAAAGTGCAAAAAATGGTGCAGGCCAGGCGAACCATCAACATCGACGGCAAAGCCGAATATTCATGGCGCCAAGCTTATGCTCTGTATTTGGTAGGATCAGCTGGGTGTAGTGTATTATGAGCTGCTCCAACCCAACGAAACCATCACTGGGAAATGCTACCAACAACAATTGATGCAATTGAGCCGAGCATTGAAGCAAAAACGGCCAGATTACGTGAAAAGACACGACAAAGTAATTTTCTAGCACGACAACGCTCGGCCACACGTTGCGTAACCGGTCAAGGAAACGCTTAACTGGGATGTCCTACCACACTCGCCGTATTCTCCAGATATTGCTCCTTCCAATTATCACCTATTTCAATCGATGACTCATGGTCTGTCTGAGCAGCACTTCCATTCTTATGAAGATACCAAAAAATGGATCGATTCGTGGATAGCCTCAAAGGATGTGTCGTTCCTGCGACGTGGAATCCACCTATTACCAGAAAGATGGGAAAGTAGTGACTAGCGATGGACAATATTATGAATATTCAATTTGTAACCATTTTTTCACAATAAAGCCGTATTTTTACCAAAAAATCCCTTAAAATTAATGCACACTCCCAATAGTTTATATATTATATCTATTTATATATCTATTTAGTTATATATATTATAGATTTTTAATACTAGGAATAAATACCCGAACGCAGAGAGTCTATAATGATTTTTTATAAATTTAAAAAATACTGAAATATTGCATGGCATAAATTGTGTTTTTCAATTTTACGAAGCAACATTTGGTAACTGCTCATATTCTTGTAATATTTGTTTCTTGAGTATCTTATAAAAGAAGATTATTAAACACTATTCAGAATTGAGTAATAAGTGAATTAGTTAAAAGTTAAGTTAAAAAATTAATAACTTTTAACTTTTAGTTAATTTTAACTTAGTTAACTTTTAATATAAAGTAGTTATTTTTAAATTCATTAACCTATTAACTTTTGTAATTTAAGATACATTATTAATATTAAAATTATTGCGGGCTTCTTATAGTAGTAGTAGTAGTAGTAGTAGTAGTGGAGCAGGTGGGCACTTTAATGCCCTTACGTCACCTAGATCTAGAAGTTCCATTGTGACCTCCCGCTATTTTTTTAGGATTACGCTAATAAACCCAGCCTAGTGTCTGACGCCAGGTCAATCAAGCTGCTAACCCTTTTTCCGTTTAGATCCTCAGGCTCCATGAACATGCAGCCCCAGGATCTATACCTTTTACATGTGAGTACAGGACACCGTCATAAAATGTGGGCACTGTCCTCTCTCTCCTCACCACATAGGCGGCAGTCACTTTGTTCCGTAAGCCCAAGTTTGTTTAGATGGCTCCTCAGTGTGATGTGTCCCGTAAGAAGACCCAATCCCACCTTCAGCCTTAGTCTGTTCATGGCCAGGAGCTCGTTGGCTCTCCCCGGCGATGGTTGCTCCATTAGCCATTTAACTGTCCGGCAGCCTCCCACCACCCTCCAGGAGCCAACGTGCTCTCGCTCAAGCCATCCTCTGATGACGTTGATTCCCGTTACAAAAAGTACTCCAACGATCTGCGTGGCTGGGTCCATTTGGGTCCCCAGCTTGGCCAACTCGTCGGCTATC
>NW_022639675.1:114082-114409 GCF_010583005.1 Odontomachus brunneus
ATCTCCGGAGAACTTTCAACGCTCCCGCAGAACTTCCTCCAGCTCCTCCTCTTTGACATTGTGATTTCTTTGCTATATCGCCGTTGGGAGCTCCTGAAAGCTGCCCAATCAGTTTCCGCTTTTGACTTCCTTGCTCTATTGAAAAGCCTTCTTGTCTCAACCCTGAGCTTAATAAGCTCATTGTTCCAACATGGGATCTTAGTTGAGACTTGTTTCTGTTTTAGTGGGCAGTTTGCTTCATAGGCCTCTATGATAGCGTCGCTGACAAACTGCGACGCCACTTCTAGATCCTGTTTTGTATTGAATCTGGACGGGGCTTTTTTCAGA
>NW_022639675.1:114524-124500 GCF_010583005.1 Odontomachus brunneus
TTTTCAGCCAGTCCGCGGATTCTACATCGGCGCAACCGCAAATGATTGCCCCGTCTCTCTCCCAAGCTCCGGTAAAGAGGGGAGCCCTGGTGCCTCTTGGAAGTCCCAGGATCCTTTCCCTAATCAGTTTTTTAATAACTGCTATTTCCCCGGGTTTGATCTTGTTTTCAGGGTAACCCTCAATAATGAGTGCCACCCTGACTATTCCCTTAGTCGCCTGTGCAAAAGTCCCCTGGTCACAGACCTTGGGCTTCTTGTCCAGGCGTTTTTCTGAGGGGCTGGGGGTCGTGAGATCCGGTCTGGGGCGCTTTTGCGTCCCTGATGGACCCGCCTCCCCCCGAGCTCCTATTACGCCTCCAGAGGCAGCACCCGATTCAGAGGTCTCTTCAGCCCTCTCCCTCGCCCGCTGCCTCTTCAGCTTTCTTCTCGCAGCCCCACTCATTTTCGGGCGTGGCTCTGCAAGTTTTCTTGCCACGGAATCGGACCGAGCGTCGGTACACGATCCCGCGTCGTTTCCTCCTTCTCTAGGTTCACTTCCTAAGGAAGTTACCCCCTGGAGAAGGTCGTCTATTTTTTGCCTATTTTTTGTACCTATGTCCATTTTGTTCCCACGAGTACCGCGGTCGCGCGATCTCACCCAGGCAGAGCCGCGATTGCCCGGGGCTCAGCAGCGTACTCCCGGAGGTCGCCCGGTATCCGGGAGGCACCGTTCATGACACAGCTCCCCCTGTGCCACGCAGCCCTCAGCACGGTTGCTAACACCTTGGCTTGGGGGGTTCCTCTTAGATGACTGCAGCCGGGAAACATCCCTGAGCGGATGCCCCGACCGCAGCCACAGCCCCACCACCAACGTCAAGGTGGGAACCCATGCGGGGGGGGGGGGCTTCTTATAACGCAAGATAAAAAATCCAAAGTAATACCAACAAAATTGTTTTTGTTTACGTCGGTTTTTTTTATACGAAATTCTAAGCACAAAACATTGCCGGTATTTTCTTATAAAAAAACTATCTTATTCATTATTTTATATTCATTATTTCATTACTTACTTCACATAAATTTAATCTTTTTTAAAGTAAACATTTTATTACGTTAAACAGTGTTCCAAAAACCTAGAAACGGTCGAATATCTTAGAAACAGTGCATTTAAAAAAAAATACTTCAGATGAAAGTTGTAAGGTTTAAAAGGTTGCATTTAATGATAATATCCATTTGACTTTGGGTGGCATATTATTTTCGTAAATGTTCATAATGTTTCCCTTCTATGACTTGACAATGTCTTAGACAAACATAGAAATCCAATATTATTGAAAAATATTTCCTTTACACACACATGCACACATACAAAAGAAATGTAAATCTGATCGTATAACTTCCATGCGCTACATCGTAATGCTAATTCCGGCTGTACTGTCACTTTCAAGCCTTATAACTTGCCAAGTATCTAATGAAAAAATACTTAACTACAGTGTAAATATTTAACAAAAAAATATTTAATTATAGTATTTTGGAAAGTTTTTGAAGTAAGCTACAAGAATATGCAATAAAAAATAGGAATTTCTATTTAAAAAAATTAATATGACCTTGGTAACGCCACCCAAATGGATATTTCCATTAAATGCAACCTTTTAAATCTTACAACTTTCATATAAAGTATTTTTTTCCAAAAAGTACTGTTTCTACTAGCACAATTTGTTTCAGATATTCGATTGTTTTATGATTTTTGGGACATTCTGTATACAGGAGGAGTTAGAAATACTTGTGCAAACTTTGGAAGCGAATTCTGCGAATTCATATTTTATCAAGAAAAAAATTTCATATACACATATGTTTGGAAATACCTAGTTTATAAGTTATAATAAAAAGATTCAAACATTCAATGTTTGGATTTTATTTCGTATGGAAAATGTTAGACACTAGCAGTAATTCAGGATGGGAGCGGTGCACTTGGACACGGTGCATTTGGACACAGCCAATCACAGCACCGTGTGATTAGAGACATTTGTAGGGTCCCTTGGAACAGCGACTTGTGATTGGACTGTGTCCAATTGCCCCGTGTCCAACTGATATACACCCATTCAGGATCAATGTGTGAATTGGTATTATAGGTTACTGTGTGATAGGATTATATATGTTTTACCACACAACATCTTATAGATAATATCTACAAAGAGTTCAACGTAAACACTCTACCAGATCTTCTAGATAATGTGGTTCTGGCAATAAGAGCAACCATGGTTTATATATAATAGAGCTTCTGCACATTTTAACCGCATTGTTCGAAATGTACTCACTAATATCTATCATACCAACTGGAGAGGACAAATTTCATGGCTTGCACGTCAGTGATAGGATATTCCCATATAGCACAAATCTTTAAAAAACTTCTCAAAGCATTCCGAAAACATTCTGAAGGACTTGGGAATTCTTTCGGAACTCTTTAAGAAGTCTTTTAGAGATTTGTACTATATGAGTTATTCCATAATGTTATAATTCGACTCGGATAACAAGGAAATAATCTAGGATTCTGATACATCCTAAGGGCCAGCGCACGAACATTGCCGTGCCACCTTACGTGACAACCTTACGTTACGTGAGACGCGTAAGCTGAACGCACGAAAATTTTGTTACGTTACGTTACGAAGGAACATAGAGGTTCTGTGACAAAGGTAATTAAATCAGATTATTGAACAATAAGTAAAGAAACAATAATAATTTATCTTTACAATCATAATTAGAAATGTCTATATTGAGCACATATTAATTTTATTAAACTGTTAAATATATCTATATAAAATTATAAACATTATAACCTCGTTATAACCTCGTTATAACGTTATAACCTCTTCCCAACACTATGTATAGAATACGTTTGACATATAAATATTGAAATAAAATTTTAGGTTCTCAAATCAACAAATATGAAAACATCAAAGTTTATGAAGTTAAAATGTTTATTGTTGTTATTACTCTTAATTTATTATATGAGACTAAAACGGAGAAAAACACACAAAAGATGGCAAAATAGAAGATGGCTCGTGAGAGCCAATTAATCAACAGAAAAAACAGCAAGGAGAATGAAAATCTGTTTCAAGAATTAAAAACTGATGAAGACATGTTTGTCAAATATGTCAGGATGAATGTTCAACATTTTAACAAGTTATCAACCATGCTAAGACCTTATATGGTAAAAAAAACTAAGAAAACTCGGTCTCCGGAACACAGGTTAATAATAACATTAAAGTAAATATAGTTTATTAGTAAAAAATTGTTTGATGTAATTACTTCTTAAATTTTTAGTTATATTTAGAAGTCATTGTTAGAAAAAATGTTTCACGAAATTATAAACTATATAGCAAAAATTGTTGTCATTACTCTTAATTTATTGTATGAGACCAAAAGATGGCAAAATAGAAGATGGCTCGTGAGACCAATTAATCAACAGAGAAAACAGCAAGGAGAATGAAAATCTGTTTCAAGAATTAAAAACTGATGAAGACATGTTTGTCAAATATGTCAGGATGAATGTTCAACATTTTAACAAGTTATCAACCATGCTAAGACCTTATATGGTAAAAAAAACTAAGAAAACTCGGTCTCCGGAACACAGGTTAATAATAACATTAAAGTAAATATAGTTTATTAGTAAAAAATTGTTTGATGTAATTACTTCTTAAATTTTTAGTTATATTTAGAAGTCATTGTTAGAAAAAATGTTTCACGAAATTATAAACTATATAGCAAAAATTGTTGTCATTACTCTTAATTTATTGTATGAGACCAAAAGATGGCAAAATAGAAGATGGCTCGTGAGACCAATTAATCAACAGAGAAAACAGCAAGGAGAATGAAAATCTGTTTCAAGAATTGAAATTACATTTTTCAGATATCTTGCAACGGGAGCGGTGCACTTGGACACGGTGCATTTGGACACAGCCAATCACAGTACCGTGTGATTAGAGACATTTGTAGGGTCTCTTGGAACAGCGACTGTGATTGGACTGTGTCCAATTGCCCCGTGTCCAACTGATATACACCCTCTTGCAACAGGGAATTCAATAGCAAGTATTGCATTTTCTTTTCGAGTTGGGCAGTCAACTGTTAGACAGTTAATGAAAGAAGTGTGTCTAGTTATTGTTAATACATTACAGCCTCTATATTTAGCATGTCCAACTGAAGAACAGTGGAAGAATATTGCTGATGGATCATTATACGAGTACATAATGGAAACGCAGCATCTGCGATAAAAAATCCAGGCATAAAAATATTACTTCCGGGAAGATAAGCGCGTGATGTGGGCAAATTAAGTCCATTATTTTTTAAATATTTTCCAACAGTTGACGATTCAAAAATGCCTCTGTCACTATTTCCTCCATAGGCTCCTATATCAACTAAACTAAATCTATATAAATGATCAGATATTGCCATAAGAACAATGCTGAATTGTTTCTTATAATTAAAATACAAGCTTCCAGAATTAGGAGGATATCGCAAAACTATGTATTTCCCGTCAATAGCTCCAAAGCAGTTAGGCATATTCCATGGTTCCAGTATTCATTAGCAATATTCTTCCACTGTTCTTCAGTCGGACATGTTAAATATAGAGGCTGTAATGTATTAACAATAACTAGACACATTTCTTTCATTAACTGTCTAACAGTTGACTACCCAAAAGAATAGAAAATGCAATACTTGCTACTGAATTCCCTGTTGCAAGATATCTGAAAAATGTATCACAATTTTTGCTATATAGTTTATAATTTCGTGAAACATTTTTTTCTAACAATGATTTCTAAACATAACTAAAAATTTAAGAAGTACTTACATTAAACAATTTTTTTTATTAATAAACTATATTTACTTTAATATTATTATTAACCTGTGTTCCGGAGACAGAGCTTTCTTAGTTTTTTTTTACTAAATAAGGTTTTAGCATGGTTGATAACTTGTTAAAATGTTGAACATTCATCCTGGCATATTTGACAAACATGTCTTCACCAGTTTTAGAAGAAGTTATAACGCAACGTTTATAATTTTGTACAGATACATTTAACAGTTTAATAAAATTAATATATGCTCAGTATAGACATTTCTAATTATGGCTGTAAAGATAAATTATTATTTTTTCTTTACTTATTGTTCAATAATCTGATTTAATTATCTTTGTCACAGAACCTCTATGTTCTTTCGTAACGTAACGTAATGTAAAATTTTCGTGCGTTGCCGTACATTCAGCTGGGTGTATATCAGTTGGACACGGGGCAATTGGACACAGTCCAATCACAAGTCGCTGTTCCAAGGGACTCTACAAATGTCTCTAATCACACGGTGCTGTGATTGGCTGTGTCCAAATGCACCGTGTCCAAGTGCACCGCTCCCCATTCAGCTTATGTCTCACGTAACGTAAAGTTGTCACGTAAGGGTACGTTCAGATTTCCTACCCGGGTGCACTCTAATACTAGAAGTGCTATAGTATATGTAACATATACTATAGTGTTTCTAGTAATAGAGTGCATCCGGGTAGGGAATCTGAACGCACCCTAAGGTGGCGTAAGGAGCTACGGCAATGTTCGTGCGCTGGCCCTTATATTCAATATACATTAAGCCCATTCTACAATTGCGTGAACGTGGTTGTAAGTAGTTGTAAGTGATTACGACAACCAATTAGAATAAAGCAATCAGTGAATAAAACATTCGGATTGGTTGACTCTTACGTTCACGACTACGCTTACGCAATTGTAGAATGGGCTTTACGTTCTTACAATACAACATCTTTCACAATGCCATATCGCACACAGTCTTTAAGAAAAGAAACTTCTGCCCGCAACGCAGGGCTGCCACTCAAAGAATAAGAAAAGTAGAATAATCAGTACACAGTGAGAACTAGATTCGACCAATGAACGAACGGATATAACAATTTCCTACGCTTATTAAAATTGTTAATATATTAAAATTATTTTTTATGACAAAGCGCACAGTCAAGCTATATAAAAGAAAAAGAAAAAAAAAATACAACAAACAGTCTACTTATTTCGGAACAAATTCATTTAAATATGTTGGTCGTTTATGAAGTCTTTCGGATCTGCGGAGTAGTAGTTGTTGATTTCTCCTTGGGTCATTCTCCACAACTGGAGCTTAGATATTTTGTGTTGATAGAATAGGGTCAGCTTCCGGAACCTGCGTCTGTTGAGTCTGTAGTTGTGGTCTGGTTGACGATCCAATGTTTCATTTGGTAATGGGTACCAATGGGTACCTGGTTATTGGCCTAAATTGGACTGCTTTTCTTTCGCGGTTTTTCTTAGGAACTTTACTTGGTAGTTGATTAATACGTTTTTTAATATGATATTCCTCGTCCAAATGTACCATATAATGCAGACGGTTCAGCTTCTTCGTGATTGTGTCGAGCTTTCATCGTTGAACTCTAGCGTATGCTCGGGATTGCACTCTGTTTCCTACGCTTGTTTCGTATCAAGATTTTGAATGGGATTTTGTCTTGTGTATGGAGAAATTAATAAATTTAACTTGGTTCGAATTTGTTTAGGTATAATTCTGAAGAGCTTTTTTCACTTTGTTGTGTGGCTCGAAAACGATATAGAATATTTTCCACCTTCGAAGTTATTGTATCTAGTTCGTCTTCCATAGCTTTTAATTTATTTTTAAGGATCTGAACGTACCTTTCCGCAAGGCCGTTTGTATTTGGGTGTCCTGGAGCAATGAATTTTTTAAAAATACCGTTTGTTTGACAAAAGTGACTGAATTCCTCTCTCTTGAATATCGTGGCATTGTCAGATACTGAGATTTCCGGTGATCTATGAGAACTGAAGATATTTTCTAGAAAACGAATAATTAAAGCTAAAGTTTGATCTCCTTTAGTAATTCTGACCTCCGGCCATTTAGATTTAGCATAATAGCATAGATTTAGCACAAGAATAAAGAATTGATGTTCTTAAAAAAATCCTACGTAATCTATATGGACACGTTGAAAATTAGTTTCAGGATCTTCCCAATGATAAAGTGCAACCTTTTTGGATTCGTTCTGTACTTTTGCACGTTCTGGACATAACCGTACCAGATTTTCGATATCTTTATCGATGTTACGCCAATAACAATATCGTCTGGCCAAATTTTTCATTTTACATATACCTAGATGAGTATAGTGTAATTAATTTAAAATTGCAAAACGTAAAGATGTAGGTATGAAGACACGTTGGCTTCTGAAGATAATACCTTGTGCACACTGTAGATTAAATCATAATTCTTCCTAGATACAAGTTTTTCTTTTAGTTTTGACATTTCTTCATTCTTACTTGTTTTTTCAGCTATGATTTTACTAATAATGGAAACAGTTGAAATTTAGTTGATTATTTGATCGTTGATTTTTTTATCTTCATCTTGAATTATTGGAATATTTTCTACTGGGGCGCGTGATAAATAATCGATAATTTTTATACCTGCGTAAAATTTCCTTGTCATCTGATTTAAAAAACGATTTTTTTATAAATATCAATTATCACTGTATTGATTCCATAGAAGTCTCTAAGGTTATTAATATCATATAAGATTTTATTATTTTCGAGAGTTTCTGAATCAACTACTATTATTGTTTTTTGCTTTTAGCAAATTCAAAATGCAAACCTTTTCGACGTGACTCACCTTGTTACAAAACTTTACGCTATTATAATTGACACGACAATCTTGAATTTTATGATTATTATGTCCGCATCGGATACATACGTTTTCTAAACCTAAGGCACAGTAATCAATTCTAGTTTTTGAACGCGACCGACTGTTCGAATGACTTTTGTTTCAACCCGATTATCTGAACGACTATTTGAATGTTTGCTTACTTTACCCTTAAATTTTGAAATCCAATTAACATTTTCAATTAAACTTTATTTTTTTGAAGTTGAAGTTACTGATATTTTGTGGTTATCCAATTTTGATGCCTCCAGAGCAAGCGCTGTATCCACTGCTTTTTTGAAAATCAAATCGGTTGTCTGTAAAAGTTTCTCTTGGATCGTTAAAACTCATAATTCTCGGATAAATTGTGCATGTAAGAAAATTCCTGCCACGGAACATCCGCATTCATATTTGAATTCACAAGTAACGATAAATTTCCTTAACTTGGCAACGTACTTTGCTATATTTTCTTCTGGCTTTTGTGAACATGATAGAAAACGATGCTATTGTACTACCACATTCAGGTTGGGATACATATGTTTCTAGGAGTTCTATTAGCTGTTCATATGCTTTCTTTGTTGGTAAATTTGGAGCAGTTAGCGAAGTTAGCAGCTCATAATATTTCAATCCAATGCAATTCAGTAAGATCTTGGCACAAATGTCTTTGTCGTCGAATACATTCTTCAGTTCGAAGTAATTTTCCAGTTGCTATTTATAATTTGAAAAGTCTTCTTTCTCTGGATCGAAACTTCCAAAATTAGATACGAGGTTGAGGTTCGGATTTATTAGAAGTTGGATTTATTGGAACTGTCTGTTGCGTTTGTACGGTTTGACGTTCGAGACAAGCTGTCGAAACCTTCATGAGCTCCTAAGACTGCTTTGCATCCATTGTATTAACCGAGTGAATAGTTCAAGAGAATAACGTCTGGAATGTATCTATACCGGTCTGATATGTGGCATCGGATCTTGTCGATGTGTATAGAAATGTTTTATTCACTAAGAATTTTTGTTTACCTCGCCCAATTTTGTTATAAATCGACCCGGATGAAAGGAAAATAATCCAAGTCAAAGGACTCTGATACATCCTTATATCCAATATATATTACGTTCTTACAGTACATCTTTCACAATGCCATATCACATACAGTCTTTAAGAAAGGAAACTTCTGCCCGTAATGCAGAGTTGCCACTCTAGAATAATCAATACATGAGAACTAGATTTGACCAATAGAACGAATAGATATAACACATAATCATGCTGTTGTGCGTATGCATCTACTATGTCATGTATAACCAACTCTGCTTTACCAAAATAATGCTCTTATTTATAACGAGTTAAACATAGGACAATTAAATTTTGGATTAGTTGGTAAGAACTCAAGTATTTTATTGAGCGGTACAATGACGTATAAAAAAAAAAGAATTTGACAAACTTGGTAGAAAACAATAAAGATACTTCTTAAATAAGAGATACTTCTGGGAATAATTAGAAAATAATTCGGGAATAAGAGAATCGACAAAAAAGAGTCAGTAGGATTTCTTTTAAAGCTTAATAGGAACTATCTAATTCGGATCAGTTGTATCTCTTTTTCCGCGTTTTTACGCTTAACTACACTAATAAAATGTCTAACTTCTGGTGCACTACTCGGTTTGCTTCATTTCAATGGATTTTGTCTTTCTAAAACGTAATTCGTCGCTTCCTCATCGATTTATTCGTGAATTTTACTATAAATCTTGCGAGAGTTCTTTTTGTCGCAGTCGATATTCCGTCGGTGTCAGCATACCTCTAAAAAATAGTTACCTTTGCAGTTATTCGTAATAAATAATATGAATCATATAATATATATATATATATATATATATATATATATATATATATATACCTTCTGTATAAAAAGTACCGGGAAATTGTCATTTAAATGAACCGCGGAAGAGGTAGCGGTAAAAAGTTTTTTTTTTTAGATTGGCACTACCTTCCTTCATTACCAACCGGAGCTTGAGCTCGATCAGTCAACTAGTTTGTTTATGGCAGCTGTCCAAACAAGTCTACCTCAGTGTTGCTCTGCGAATTTTACCATGGAAAAAATAGTCGAACAAAGAGTGTGCCTCAAATTTTGTGTTGCAAACGAAATTTCGTGTGCCGACGCACTGATATCCGGCGAAAAAGGCCCGAATTGTGGCGAGACAATTCGTGGATTTTACACGATGACAATGCGCCAGCGCACAGAGCCACGATTGTGGCCGATTACAAGGCCAAAAACTCGGTCAATTCTGTCGACCATCCACCGTATTCGCCTGA
>NW_022639675.1:124510-126050 GCF_010583005.1 Odontomachus brunneus
ATACATATTTGATATTTGATCACAAAATTACCTTAGAACCGTGTCAAAGGACACGCATACTCCCTTGTCGCACATTCGCCTGTAAAGATGCCAGCATTCTTTTTCCTTGGTAGTTTGAAAGCGCGGTTCCGTCGACAACGTTAAATCTCCCGGTGATATTTCCTTTATAGGCAAAACCTCTTTGACATATTGTTCGACCTGTGTTTGTAACAAGGATAGATTAAAAATTATGAGAAAAAATAGAAAGGGTGAGAGATATGGTGAAAAAAAGAGAACGTAGGAAAAAGAGGGACAGGAAGACCAGCTAATAAATCTTTTATGGAAAAATCAACGATAGAATTAATCAAAAGATAAGATGCCGCGCGTATTCTAATCTTACACACACACACACACGCACGCACGCACGCACGCACGCACGCACGCACGCACGCACGCACGCACGCACGCACGCACGCACGCACGCACGCACGCACGCACGCACGCACACACACACATACATACACACACAGGGTGTCTCCCACTCTCCTCCGAGCAGTCAGAGGGGACGTAGAATGGGTTGATGTGAACATAAAAGTCCTATACTGTTTTGTGAAATTCGTAATAATAGTCGAGTAATTAATTGTGAAAAATTAAGAAAAAGTGTGTGCTGAATGGTAAAGGACGGACCGCTTGAGTCACAGCGAAGCTCAATAAATATAGCGCGCGGATATCGCGCTTGGCGATTGGAAAACAATGCACCACTGCTTAAGGGACGTCTACATTGGAAGTAAACAGTAAGAAGTAGGAAGTAAGAATAAGAAATTGACCAATCATAGTTAATTATTCTTCTCACATTCGACTGTGGTTGGTCAATTTCTTACTCTTACTTCCTACTTGTTGCTATTTATTTCCAATGTAGGCATCCCTTTATTCTTATACCGCTGCGCTCCTATGTCTTGCCGCACCGCATCGAGGCGAGATGTAGGAGCACAGCGGTATAAGTATAAACAGTGGTGCATTGTCTTTCAATCGCCACGTGCGACATCCGCGCGCTATATTATTGGGCTGCGCTGTGACTCAAGCGGTCCGTCCTCTACCATTCAGCACACGCTTTTCTTTAATCTTTCACAATTAATTACTCGACTATTATTACGAATTTCACAAAACGATATAGGGCTTTTATGTTCACATCAACCTATTCTACGTCCCCACTAAATGCCCGGAGGCGAGTATAAGACATCTTGTGTGCGCGTGTGTATGTGTGTGTGTGTGTGTGTGCGTGTGTGTGTGTGTGTGTAAAAAATTAGACCGACAAACTTTGAGGGGAAATAGAGGACATAAAAACAAACATATTTTGTTAATGTTTTTTTCTACGACGCTTCGTTTTAATACTATACAAGTACAAAATAGGAATTTTATGATTTTAATAAAAAACAAATATATAAGTGGAACAATTAAATTTATTTCAATTACACATATATATTTTAATTTTTAACAAACAATAAACAAAAGAACAAAAATGCGCAATTAATTAGCTCAATTTATAATAAATGTTCAAAAA
>NW_022639675.1:126060-131928 GCF_010583005.1 Odontomachus brunneus
TACAAGTACAAAATAGGAATTTTATGATTTTAATAAAAAACAAATATATAAGTGGAACAATTAAATTTATTTCAATTACACATATATATTTTAATTTTTAACAAACAATAAACAAAAGAACAAAAATGCGCAATTAATTAGCTCAATTTATAATAAATGTTCAAAAATTCCTCCATTTGCTTCAACACAAAGATGACATCGTTGAAACATTGATTGTCTCACACGCTCGAACACTGCAGGAATATTTTGAACCTGATATGCTGCAGCAGTAATTCGGGCTACCAATTCTGCTTCTGTTTCAATAGGTGTTTCATAAATGAGAGTTTTCATATGTCCCCATAAAAAAAGTCAAGCGAAGATAAATCTGGTGACCGCGGAGGCCATGCGATAGGACCTTTTCGGTCTATCCAGCGCTCATTAAATCTTTAGTCCAAGTAATTGCACACATTGAACATTTGAACATTGAACATTTGAAAATTTATTATAAATTGAGCTAATCAATTACGCATTTTTGTTCCGTTCTTTTGTTCATTGTTTGTTAAAGATTAAAATATATATGTGTAATTGAAATAAATTTAATTTTTCCACTTATATGTTTGTTTTTTGTTAAAATCATAAAATTCCTATTTTGTACCCTGTATTAAAATGAAGCGTCGTAGAGAAAAACATTATTAACAAAATATGTTTGTTTTTATGTCCTCTATTTTCCCTCAAAGTTTGTCGGTCTAATATTTTTACACCCTATATATATATATATATATATGTGTGTGTGTGTGTGTGTGTGTGTGTGTGTGTGTGTGTGTCTTAAAAATGGGAAGTCCTGAATATCTTTTTATAGTGAGGTTTTTCGATAAAACTTTCAGAACAGAAGTTGTAGGATTTCAAAAGTTGAATCTGATAATGACCTTGAAATTGACCTTAAGTTTGACCTTGAAGGCTATTTCAAGGTCAACTTTATTTTTTTTTTATGGAAAATGCATATTTTCATGACGGATTCGGAATCTACGCCAAAAACTGAGAAGCTTTTGTCTGAAACATTTTTTCAGAAAATGCTCCCTTTGACCTTAAAATGACCTTCAAACTCCCGGTTTTTCTTAAATATGGGAACAATGCCATCAGCGGTCGCGCAATAGCAGATGCTTTAACTTCGAAATGACCCCCGATGGTCATCCTGACCCAAGGTCAGGGTTCCCATTAAAAGAATATTAATTAAAATTAATATTAATTATATAAATTAATATTAATTAATTAAAAATAATAATTAATTAAAAAAATCCCATTAAAAATATGGGAACCTGTGAATATCTTTTTATAGTGAGGTTTTTCGATAAAACTTTCAAAACAAAAGTTGTAGGATTTCAAAAACTGAATTTGATAGTGACCTTAAAATTGACCTTGAAGATCATTTCGAGGTCAGCTTAATTTTTTTAAATGTATATACAGACTGTCCCGCGTAAGATGTACGAAAAGAAAAATATAAGTAGAACACATAAAAGTGAACAAAAATTGTAGAAGTCATTTTTCAAACAACCACGTAAAATTTCGAGATATTAATTAAAATAATTGGGCATATCAGAGCGTGGCGACGCGGCAGACGGGACATACGGCTCGTTGCGACCGGCGAAAAAAATGGACGATTGCTCGCGGGTCCATCTTATAGGTCAGAGAGGTGGGCCGTTTGGCACATGGAAATGTGCCCGTTTGGCACGGGTAGCTCCGTGTGTACGTCCGTATACGTGTGCGCTCGTTCATTTTCTTCGTTGGTCGTGGCGAGCCGTATGTCCCGCCTGCCGCGTCTCCGCGCTCTGATATGCTCAATTATTTTAATTAATATCTCGAAATTTTACGTAGTTGTTTGAAAAATGGCTTCAATTTTTGTTCACTTTTATCTATTCTACTTATGTTTTTCTTTTGGCACGTCTTACGCGGGACACCCTATATAATCATGTGTGTATATATTTTTGATATGTGTGTTTGTATTTTTTTTTTTCGGCTGAAGTGTTATGGCTCGTTTACTTTCGGAAGCTGACCGTCGATCGGCGGAACCAAACCCGTGATGAAATGCGGTGACCTCTGCTCCTTTATCTCAATCGGTGCATTATTATTTGTTTGCTCTGGTACACTGCAAAGATCATGAAAATATAAGTAATTTTTTTATTATATTGTTCACACACGATCGTATGAAAGTTCTTGCAATGCATACCCATAGAGGAGGGGAGAGGGAGAGAAAGAGGGAGAGAGAGGGGGACAGAGAGAGAGAGAGAGAGAGAGAGAGAGAGAGAGAGAGAACTCAAATATATTAACTAATTGGGTGCAAGTCAATATAAATTGGCTTTAATCGTATCGCGGAACAATAGAGATAGATAACTCCGCTTGAGCGCGGACAGCCTTAAATAAATTCAGTTAAAATTCGACTTAGCGAGACCGACCAACCAATCGAAGGACGTACCAGTTCAGTGGAATTACACGCGGCGTTCACGGCCGTACCAGTCCGTTACCACCCCCCGCAAATCGCAGTTTACCTATTCTGTTACATCGTCCCACTTTATTTTTTTCACGTCGATATCATAAATCGTCGGCCAATCGAACTTTCTCTCCCTCTGCCGTCTACCGCCCGCCATCCACTCGCACGTACTATATTATAGATTAAAAATACGATGATAGCTTGCACGCGGTCTCAAGCTCTACGAATTGACGTACTTGCGTAAATTGACAGTTTATTTTATTTTACTACTGATTGTATTATTTCGTATCATCATTATTTAGTTTATTTTATATTGTATATAA
The DNA here is from genome assembly GCF_010583005.1 of Odontomachus brunneus. Classification (NCBI taxonomy): domain Eukaryota; kingdom Metazoa; phylum Arthropoda; class Insecta; order Hymenoptera; family Formicidae; genus Odontomachus; species Odontomachus brunneus. The sequence continues at coordinate 128,848 of NW_022639675.1, forward strand.
TATTTTATAATATTATCTATATTTTTATGTATTGATATATCATCTAAGTAAAAGAAAAAAATATTATCGTTACATATATTATTATATAAAACGTTTTTTAGTTGTAAGTAAAGCCATGCGAATATGTTAACGTATCCTATACTCAGGATGATTGTCACGTATCTTTTATATAGTGAAAACAAAATAAATAGTTTCTGTTATGTTTTTTTAATGTTTATATATATATATGTATTATATATATATATATATATATAAATTTATATATATATATATATATATATATATATATATATATATATATATATATATATATATATATATATATGTATATATATATATATATATGTATATATATATATATATGTATATATATATAAATTTTGTGACTGGTCTATATTATTAAATTCTAAAAAAATGAAGTATTTAAAGTAAAAGATACACGCGCACACACACACATACACACACACACACACACACACACACACACACAGAGTATTCCAGACTCTCCTCCGCATATTTCGTGAGAATGTAGAACAAATTGAGATGAGCATAAAAGTTCTATGCTGTTCCGCAATGATAGTCAAGATATTAAGCGAGATATAGCGTGTCTATGTCTCGTAGCTGTGGGCGGAGGGACGCGGCGAGATACGATTCGCGAGTGTCACGGTCGCACGTCAGCCGAAGGCATCTTTCTTTCCGCTGCCGCTTTCTGTACGCTAATTTGTTGAGACAAAATAATTAATTTCTCAAAAACTATTGCGAATATCGCAAAACGGCACAGGACTTTCTTACCTCAATCCGTTCTACGTTGGGAACAAGGGTCATCATGGGTCATCATGGGATTTCGGGACACCCTGTATATATATATGCAGGGTGTTAGTTGAGTATGTTGCCATACTCAACAGAGCGATTCTTTGGTTTATTTGAAGTAAAAAAGTTCATATAAATGTGTCCTAAATGGCTTAGTTTCCGAAATACAGGTGAATGTTCGTAAATGTTTGATGAAACGGTAAATTGCGTTGAGATATCTTTTTACATAAATATGACTTGCTTCACGTGAGTTATCATTCGCACGACCGTAAACAAAGTGACAAAGTCAAAGACAAAATCATAAAATCGAAAATGGACTTCAGTTCTGATGTTGCTGCGGAAAGAATTTTTTATAAACTTTTTAGTACTTTAAGAAAATGCAGTACTAAGAAGTTAACTAAAAAATTCTAAAAAAATTTTCAGAGCTCTATAAAAAGAAAATAAACAATTTTTGTCTCTTACCATTTTTCGGTAAAATTGATAGAATTCGAGTAAAAAATTATTGAAACCAATAATTTTGTAGTTATTTCCGTAAATATCTTAGAAAATGGAGTTCGTACGAAAAATTCGTTCAAACAAAAGTTGTTAGTTTTTTTCACGAAGAATAAAATTCCGTAAGAAAAAAATTAATGTTTCTATTTAAAATGCAAAGTTGACTTTCGAATAACCTTCAGAATGAACTCCGAGGTCATAGTCAGGGTTACCTTCAGATGTCCCCTTCTAAACCCGACAACTTTTGTCTGAAACATTTTTTGAAAAAATTTCTCCTTTTTGAGATTTTTGCGTGTATTGAATAAAATGGCCCATCCACTTCCTCACACTTCCTCATCTTCAAACTTTTCGAGTAAACTCACATCTTCAAACTTGATCGGGTAAAGATCAAATGAGAGTTTGTAATACCCTGTACTATATATTTAATTAAAAAGAATATTGGTGAAATAGGTATTTGCCTACCGAGACAAATATGAAAAAAACTACCATTCCTTACTAATTTTTACCAGCTAAATGCAGCGGTGCTATTAGAATTACCCGGATGCACCGGGAACATCTTACATTTTGAAGTTAAAATTGTATTTCTCCAGATAATTCCCTTCGTTACAAATATTGCCAAATCTGTCGATATTGTGGGGAGAAATTACTATCTGCAAATGTATAAACCACTAACAATAAGTGTAAGATATTTTCAATATCGTTTAGATGACTGACTTCCGATATCTAAAATATCCAATACAATACATTTTAAAATAAAAATTCGTTACTTTTTTTATAAAACAAATGAGGAAACTTGAATATTTTTATAATTTTTTTTACATGTTTTCTGCTTTCCAAGGACACTTATGTCAAATCTTGAAAGCTTACACCCCAAATACTTCTACTCAAAATCCTTTAGCCCTTAAACTTCAAACGCTTAAACCCTAAATCCATGGATCTATAACTCTTAATCCTTTAAAGCTCAACGAGACATGGTATTCCATCTTTTTTCCTTCTTTTCTGTTCATAACTGCCATATTGGATCCGTTATTTTGAATTTCAAAATTCTGACCTCTAATTCGAATACAGTATGCTAAAAAATTTAGAGGTACCACAAGATTTAGACAAAGCCAGCGAAAAAAATAAGAGTTGAACTCTTTAACCGTGGAACGTCGAATCCTAAACTCTTAAGCTCTAAACCCTTAAACTCATAATCCTGAAACCAAAATGCTTCAACCTTAAATTCTTATATATATATACAGGGTGTCCCGCGTAAGACGTACAAAAAGAAAAATATAAATAGAACACATAAAAGTGAACAAAAATTGTATAGGTCATTTTTCAAGCAACCACGTCAAATTTCGAGATATTAATTAAAATAGTTGGACATATCAGAGCACGGCGACGCGGCAGGCGGGACATACGGCTCGCCGCGGCCGGCAAAGAAAATGGAAGAACGCACACGTACACGGACGCACACACGGAGCTACTCATTTCAGTATGCCAAACGGTCCACCTCTTTGGCCTATAAGATAGGCTCGCGAGCAATCGTCCATTTTTTCGCCGGCCGCGGCGAGCCGTATGTCCCGCCTGCTGTATCGCCGCACTCTGTTATGCCCAACTATTTTAATTAATATCTGGATATTTTACGTGGTTGTTTGAAAAATGACCTATACAATTTTTGTTTACTTTTATGTGTTCTACTTATATTTTTCTTTTCGTACGTCTTACGTGGGACACTCTGTGTATATATATATATATATATATATATATATATATATATATATATATATATATATA
>NW_022639675.1:131938-133691 GCF_010583005.1 Odontomachus brunneus
CTCTGTGTATATATATATATATATATATATATATATATATATATATAACCCTCAAATCTTTAAACCGTAAGCTTTTTAACCTTGAAATAAACGTAAACCCTTAAATACTAAACTCTTAAAAAATGAGACTCTTAAATCATTGAACAAAAAACTTTTCGGTTAAGAGCATAATCAAGGACATAACTGTATTTGATTATCTTTAAACCGCTCTCAGCTGAACCCAGAAGCAACGATTATGAACGTGGCGGTTTTTGTCTTATTTCTTGTTTTTTATTTTTAGATTTTTCAATTTTTTAATTTCTTATTTTTCAATTTTTTAATTTTTAATTTTTTTATCATATTGTGCGGTTTTGGATTTAAGGTTATTGTATTATAGGATTTTGGATTTAAATTCACTGGGGTCTGCAGTTTTAAATTTAAAATTGTTCTTTTTTTGGGTTATTTTATGTTTTGATAATGTTTATTATCTTTTATTAAACTTTTAGATTAGCAAATTTTTGGGTTTTAGGCATTTCCTGAATTTCCATGTTTTGCAAGTTTATAAAATGATACAATTAAAATTATTCAATTTTGTTTCAAGAAGTCGCCAAATTGAATGTCCCATTAAAAAAAAAAACTATAAATTCATCTTCAACTTAGCTACAAATACCTAATAAAATGTGAAATAGATTAAGTTTTAATATTATTTACTTTTTCCTCTCTCTCTCTCTCTCTTTCTTCTAGCAAAATCTATGTCTTTTTGCTCAGATAAACGTCATAGTAGATCCGCCATTTTAAATAGCGAAAGTTAGTCATCTAATTGATACTGAAAATATCTTGTACTTGTTGTTTGTGATTTGCAGATAGTTATTTCCCACTACAATATCGACAAGTTCAATAATACTTGTAACGATATAGGGAATTATCTGGAAAAACATAACTCTAATGTCAAAATAGGAGATGTTCCCGTTATTTCTGAATAATTCTGATAGCACCACTGTATCCAGCTGGTCAAAATTAATAAGGAATGATAACATTTTCACATTTGTCTTGGTAGGTAGAAATGACCTCTTTTTACCATTGTGCTTTAACTAGTTAACTGGTAATGACGCATATATGCGTAATTGAATAACTCTGATAAATTTCAATGGATCTAGATGCAACTATGGTATCCTACGTTTTTTAGGTCGCTGAATAAGAATCTGATCTCAGAAATTACAAATTTGTCATCGTTTAATTAATATGGCACCCGAAATGCTCTATTTGAATTGTTTCCGAGATGGTGAGTCATAGAACAGGTCGAAAGCAAAAAATTCCCCCCCCCCCCCCCATTAGCTGGTGACCAAGAAATCATGATCCCAGAATATGTCACGTGGAGGCTGCGATGAGATTTTACACTCCGTTTGCGCTTTTTTTTAAATTTTTAAAATTTTGAGGTGTTATGTTTTTTTTAGGATTTTTCTTTATGTTTCGTGTTTTTTACGTTTTTATATAATTTTTTTAATTTATATGTTTTCTTAATTCTCTCTTTGTCAGAATCACTCTCTGGACCCTGTTTCATATATAAAAGTAAGGATAGCGCAGTCCACCTTACTGAAAAATTTAAGCTGAGATCACAATTGAGAACTCAATTGAAATCTCACGTGAGATCGCAACTGAGAACTTGTATGAGATTTCCGCAAGATTTTGCATGTAAGATCTTAATTGAGATACTTGTATCTAACGGAAATAATTTATTGAAAATATAATGAACTTTTGCTGAAATGTTTTTGAA
>NW_022639675.1:133701-136184 GCF_010583005.1 Odontomachus brunneus
GATATTACTGATAATATTAAGGAAAAATTTGTTATTATATAATAATATTAACAAAATAAATTATTATTAAATTTTATTATATTAATATATATGTATTATACATATTATATTACAATATACTATAATCATATTAGGTGCGCAACTAAGTTCCCGCTGTTTGTCAATAGATGGCTCCAGCAGTAAGTGCTGATCGATTTTGACATATCCAAAACGTCATGAACCAAGCTTAGACATATGGTAAACAAACCGCTTTGACACGTTAGTGATTTTGTTTTGGCGTCATATACTTTTGGTTGTGTGAAAATGTCTGATTTTGTGCCAAATAATCGTCATTTGCGGGAAGTGTTGATTTTCTTATTTCATTCGAAGAAAATGGCGGCTGAAGCGCATCGAGAGCTCCAAAAAGTTTACGGAGATGCTGCTCTAAGTGAAACAACGTGCCGTGATTGGTTTCGTCGCTTCAAAGACGGTGATTTCGATGTTGACGACCGTCCGCGTAAAGGAAGGCCAAAAACCTTCGAAGACGCTGAATTGGAGGCATTGCTCGATGAGGATCCGTGCCAAACGCAAGAACAGCTTGCTTCAGCATTAGGAGTTACCCGCCAAGCCATTTCCAAGTGATTGCATGCGTTGGGAATGATTCAAAAGCAAAAGACTTGGGTTCCTTATGATTTGAAGCCAAGGGACGTTGAGCGTCGTTTTTTCGCCTGTGAACAACTGCTCCAACGGCAAAAAAGGAAGGGTTTTCTTCATCGCATCGTGACGGGTGATGAAAAATGGATTCATTACAGCAACCCAAAGAAAAGAAAGTCATGGGGACTGCCCGGTCATGTTTCTACGTCGTCGGCTCGGCCGAATATTCACCCTGCGAAGGTTATGCTGTGTATTTGGTGGGACCAGGTCGGTGTTATTTATTATGAGCTGTTGAAACCGAACGAAACCATCACTGGGGAACGGTATCGAATTCAATTGATGCGATTGAGCCGAGCAACGAAAAACGGCCACAATACGAGCAGAGGCACGAAAAAGTGATTCTACTGCATGACAACGCTCGGCCTTATGTTGCCAAACCCGTTAAAACCTACTTGGAAACGCTCAAATGGGAAGTCCTACCCCACCTGCCATATTCCCCAGATATTGCGCCGTCCGATTATTACTTGTTCCGTTCGATGGCACATGGTCTGGCTGATCAGCAGTTCCGCTCATATGAAAACATCAAAAAATAGCTTGATTCATGGATAGCCTCACAAGACGAACGCTTTTACCGTAACGGTATTCGAGCTCTGCCAGAAAGATGGGAAAAAGTTATAGCTAGCGATGGGCAATACTTTGAATGATTCATTTGTAACCATTTTTTCACAATAAAGTTGCATTTTCATAAAAAAACAGCGAGAACTTAGTTGCGCACCTAATATAAACATGATCTAATTATCGTCAAAGTTCATTAGCACCATCAGTTCCTTTTTAATCATTGAGATCAAGCATTGAACGGCGCGATTTAAGAAAAAGATGAGTATGATCGTTACAGGATCGAAACTACGCGGGGATATATGTATGAGTGCAGCGACACAAAATATGAAATGTTAAATTTCTTTTTATTATTTAAACAAAATAATCAAATATTAGATTGCTTGGACCATTACAATGAATATAAATTTGTTGAAATTTAACAAAAAAATGTATTATATATTTTCCAAATAATCACTGAATTACTGAGCTGTGATTAATCATTATAATACTCATAATAATACTCATTATAAAAAAAAGTAATATTTTTCTATAAGGGTGGTAATTTTTAAAAGCACTTGTAAATATCATATATGATACTTTTACTATAAGCTATTTCGTATATCTGACTAACATGATACAAGCAATTTATACTATAAAGAAGAATATACTTTTCTGTTTTTTAAATGAAATATAAGTTTTGTGACAATTAATTCATGTAACTTTTATATTCAGTCTCCCTTACATATGAAAGTTACTCACGTCGGACGATTTGGGATGCTACGTGTTCGCAATAGCTTCCGCTTCTTGTCGTCATGCAAGTCGCCAATCGGCACCGCCAGACATCTCTTCTCGCGATCGGTCAATGGTGCCGTTTCCAGCACCGTTTCCTTATCATTCTGAGTTAACAAAGTGGAGATGATCAATGGTGTTGGGATATCCTCGGTAACGTTTTGTTTTTGCCTCCAGGGCGGCATATCATCATTGTGATCATTCATGACGAAGTTGAGGCGAGCTGGAATCCCGATGATCGATTTCTCGTCTCTTATTCTTGTTGACGCCTGCGACAACATGTCTTTCGCCGGATCCTCGTCGAACGAGTATCTCTGGAAGGATACTGTCTGACGACTCAGTTTCATTGCAAATTTCTTCGTCTTATTCCTATATCTTATTCTTCCTCATTTTTGTTTTCTCAATATAATCGTGTTTGTTTAAGGGGGAAGTCTACTGTAAAATTTTCAAAAAATCAATTTTTT
>NW_022639675.1:136194-137882 GCF_010583005.1 Odontomachus brunneus
AATTTTGATTCAATTTCATTAAAATTTAATTTTAATTTTATTAGTATTTTAGCAACATTTCAGTAAATTTAGAATGCAGAAATTTAGAAAAATTCAGTGAAAAATCATTATTAATCAAAATTGATTGAAGAAAGTATAATGAAGTATTATTTTGTCTAAATAACAAAAAAAAAATAGCATTTCATATCGTTTCAGTTATTCGTGAGATTCGATTCCGTGTCGGACGGCACCTATCTCTAAATAACTATGCTGTTGAATTCTTAACCTCAACGATCGTACGGCAACTGGTGATGCTAATGCGCTATAACGATATCGTGGTGGATTATATTTACAATTATACTCTTATACCGTTCAAAAATGTAATGACATATTTGTCGGTAAATGTTTCAAAAGACATAACAACAATCACACTGCGATTAATATTGATACAATATTGTATAAGTAATCAAACTTTAACATATAACATGCTCGCAAAAGAGAGAGAATATTTCTCCTTTCTCTCTCGCAATATTTTGATAGAGTAATATTACGGCTAGATTCATTTTATAATTATAAAAAGAGTGTTATTATAATATGACAACTTATATATAACATAGTACCCCGAAGAACCGGTAAGTTTCACTTACCGCCGCAACTGATACGAGCATTAAGTGGAACGCTTCCTGTGTCTGCTGCTTGCAGCTATGAAATGACAGTTTGTAAAAGTACATAGCTCTACACGTAATTACAGATGCTAAACTCACAGAGAAAGTATTATATATAAGATCTAATTTTGTAAATTAAATACTAATACTAAATATAAAAGTAAAATATGTGACACACAAAAGAAGGTTAAAGTATGTATATTGTGATTGTCAGTTCTAAAAAATAAATGAAATAAAGTAAAGAAATAAACTCATACAGTACAGAACTTTGAAAAAACATAGATGAGACGTTGCAACGTTGAAGATAGAAGCGCGGATGTTTTTTCTACATAGAATATATGTTGATTTTTCTACATTGATCACAAGATATTGCTGCAATGTTGAATATATATTGAACAAAAAGTACAATTTTTTGCAACAATATTTGAGGAGTATTGAAAATGATATTACTGATAATATTAAGGAAAAATTTGTTATTATATAATAATATTAACAAAATAAATTATTATTAAATTTTATTATATTAATATATATGTATTATACATATTATATTACAATATACTATAATCATATTAGGTGCGCAACTAAGTTCCCGCTGTTTGTCAATAGATGGCTCCAGCAGTAAGTGCTGATCGATTTTGACATATCCAAAACGTCATGAACCAAGCTTAGACATATGGTAAACAAACCGCTTTGACACGTTAGTGATTTTGTTTTGGCGTCATATACTTTTGGTTGTGTGAAAATGTCTGATTTTGTGCCAAATAATCGTCATTTGCGGGAAGTGTTGACTTTCTTATTTCATTCGAAGAAAATGGCGGCTGAAGCGCATCGAGAGCTCCAAAAAGTTTACGGAGATGCTGCTCTAAGTAAAACAACGTGCCGTAATTGGTTTCGTCGCTTCAAAGACGGTGATTTCGATGTTGACGACCGTCCGCATAAAGGAAGGCCAAAAACCTTCGAAGACGCTGAATTGGAGGCATTGCTCGATGAGGATCCGTGCCAAACGCAAGAACAGCTTGCTTCAGCATTAGGAGTTACCCG
>NW_022639675.1:140536-148965 GCF_010583005.1 Odontomachus brunneus
TCCAGTATCCTCAAAATGATGGACGTTATGAACATCAAAATTGGACCAAACGCCTTCAATTTATGCAACACCGTGGACGAGCGCAGAATATCACAAGCAAACGAACGGTCGTTCGACGCTTCAAAAGAAGGGAGAATCGAGAGAAGAACGGCGCGATCGGCACTCGAAGAGGATTTCCTTGAACAAGAAGGTGTACTATATGAAGCAGGAATGGGCGATTAATGGTAAGAAGCTTAAAAATGATTTTTTCATTGAAAAAACTAATGCCGAAACTTTAAACGCGTTTTTCTCGAAACTAAGTTTTTCAATACGGTGTACACGATATCTCGAGTTCTAATGAATGAATCGACTTGAAATTTTAACCACATATTCTCTGGAATAGTGTCTCTCGTCTGACGGAGCATTTTTTTGATATCGTTTTTTGTTTAATTGTTATAAACAATAATAACATCAAATTTGGGCAAAAAAATAGAAAAAAATTTCAAGAATTTTTTTTCGGCGCCAAAATTTTTTATCGACAAAATCCTCCGTCAGACGAGAGTCAATACTATGTAGATGATAACCATATTTTGTTTTTTGTTTCAGATCACCCAGACGTGAGATTTCATGTACACCGTTTGGGCACCTAAAAAAAACGGACCTGCGCTTGAAGGAGTGCCACGACAGCAATTTTGAATATTTCGACTTGAAAATTTTTTTACAAATACTTGAATATATAATAAAGATGACGGTTTAATTTAATTTAATGTACGAGTCATATTTTGTTAGAAAAAAAATCCGGAAAATCGGCCTGTTTTTTCCCTTGTCACAGTAGACTTCCCCCTTAATATAAAGAAATCGAATGATTTGCTTCCGTCTTAACTCTTTATCTCATTTGTTGTTTTACTTAAGATTTCTGGCTTCTCATCGTAGAACTTTTGATTGGTAATGTCAGGAGTGAGAAAATACGTACATAAAAGTATTGCAAAATGCGTTGAAATAAAAAATTAAATTCGTTAAAAGACATTTACAATCGGTCTAAAAGATTTGTAAAATAGTCCGAATACTCTACTTTTGCAATCTAGTAATCTAACAATCAATAATTTACCGTAAAATTAACGCTACATGTAATATACTTCTTTTAATCTGTCTTATCTCATGATTCTGTCACGTTAATTTTATTATTTTTATTGATTGTTGAAAGAAAAGGAAAGTGTATGTTTGATCTATTTTAAAATATATTTTAATTTGTTTGATCAATTGTAAATGTTACTTTTTAAATATAATTTTTTATTTCTATATATTTTGCAGGAATTTTGAGCGTTTATTTACTTTCTTGCTCTTCTGACATTCATAAATCAAGATAATCGCGATGAGTAATCAGAAGTCTTAACATAAAAAAGTCGAGCAATCTGCTGCTTTTCTTTATTGATTTTATTTATTGATTTGGTAAAAATGCCGAATAGAGGACCACCCTCCAACTATCTTGATGTTGACATATATTATACAACTAACCTTCCTTAGTAACAATTAAGAGGTTTTAGCCGTCGCTCATTGTTTATTAAAAAGTTATTAACAAAAGAAGTTCCATGAATAGAACATAATTTTGTGACACAGTGTACATTAAAAAATAGTAAACAGTAGATATAGGCCCTTTTCCCTGCACTTCTTCCCCGGAAAAATTATATCGCAGAATTTTTATTTAAAAGAACATACGACAAACGAATTGATGTTTTTTTTGATATTATAAACTTGATGTATCCGTTAAAAAATCCAAATGTTGAATAAATTTTTTTATTTATGTACACGTTGACCATGTTTAAAATTATAATTCCAATATGCAAATTTAACCTAAGTATAATACTCTTACTTACTATTAAATTGATGTACATATATAAAACAATAGACGATATGCACGGGGAAGGGGTGGTACTTCCTATGTTCTTCTGTTCGAAATTTTTACCATTAATTTTTAATTTAATTAATTTAATTTTTTACTTAAACATTTGGCAAGATTACGATTTCCGGAGCGTTAAGTTTTAACTGCAGATTCGTCATCTACAGACCATGAGAAACAAAAATACGAGAATAATGAAAGTGACGAAGTAGCTTAGTTTAGGAGATATAAAGATTTTTAGTTGCAATTTGTGGAGAACGATGCGTTTTTACCATTTGCAGACTATTTTAACGTTACCCAGAATGTATCATGTGAAAGTATAGTCTGCTTCGTATTCCGTGTGTAAATGTGTGAGTACCCAGATAGCACAAGGACATCCGCTGGACGTTCATCGGATATCCGTTTCTGGACATCGGACGTCCAGTAAATGTTCAAAATAGATTCGTTTCTCGTCCGATGTACATAGGATGTACGTTTGACTCAACTTCGGACATCTTCGGATATCCGAAAGGTTTTCTGAATTTATTTTGGGTGTCTATTGGATTTACTATGACGTTTAAGCTAAATTATAAAGAAGTTATAAAATGGTTCGTAGGAAAAAATATGTTCGAGATAGCAGACAGTCGTCATGATTACGTAATCTTTACGTCGAATTTTATGTCATTTATTTCTAAAATTAACCTGAAAATGACACATTTTTGACAGATATAAAATATAAAAAAAAATTATTCCTAATTTTTTCGTGTGTCGAGACAGCTGGAAATTGAAGATTGTTACACGCACACTCTAAATTTTTCTCTAAATCGTATATTTCACCTTCGGTAAAGGTTCGATTCCTAGTAACGCTGGTCATCTATGTACCGTGCTTAAAAAGCGTTGCTTGATTGAATGGCATGCGGCGATCCCAATGACTTCGAAGAAGTTCTTATGACTTATATTTATATAGGGTGTGCCAAAATTGTGGAAACGGTCGAATATCTCGAAAAAAATCATTTTTTAGAAAAATGTTTTTCTAAAAAGGTAAAAGGTATAGGGTTTTAGAAGATCTTTAATGGCCGTTTTGACATTGGGTGGCGTCATCAAGGTCACATCGATTTTTTTAAATGGAAATCCCCATTTTTTATTGCATATTCTCGTAGCTTACTTCGAGAGCTTTTCAAAATAAATTTTTAAAATTATTTTTCTTTAAGTACAAGTCACTTTACGAATTATAAGGCTTGAAATTTACAATACTACCGACATTTCTTCGTGTTTAGCATTACCCAGGATGAACGACGTAGACGTGGTAGGGCTCTCACGTTTTGGGATATTCGATTTACATGAGTCCCCTTGCCTCTCACGTGTGTGCGTGCATGCATGCATACGTGTGTATTTGCGTGCGTGTGTATATGTAATAGTTTTGTGATTTACTTGATGAAGTGTTCAAATTGACCTCCTTCTGCTGCTTGACAATACCTTAATCGTAGATAAAAGTTAGCCAAAACATTTCGTAAGCACGCAAAATACAAAAGAGGTAAAACTGGGCAATCTCTGCGTACATATTGGGTAATGTTGTCGGTATTGTAAATTTCAAGCCTTATAACTCGTAAAATACTTAAAGAAAAATAACTTTATCACAGTGTTTTGTCGCTTCCGAACGGCATCTCTCTGAGCGTTATATAGAAAGAGGAGAGTGTCGTGAGCGTAGAGCGTCAGGTAGCTCAGTGGTTTAAAGCAGTCGCCCGGCAAGCGAAAGATCCGGGTTCGAGTCCCGGCCTAGCAGAACCCCGCGCTCTCGATATTTTTCTCTTTCTGGAACGAAAAGATACGCAGATCTCGAACGCACGGCATCCCGCCGTCACCTAGTGTGCCCTCCTCCTTCTATGGTCTTAAAAGCTCTCGAAGTAAGAGAGTTACAAGAATATGCAATAAAAAATAGAGATTTCCATTAAAAAAATCGACGTGACCTTGACTTGGCCTTGACAACGCCATCCAAGGTCAAAACTAATACGGCTATTAAATAGATCTTCTGAAATCCTACAACTTTTGTCTGAAACATTTTCCTAAAAATACTTTTCGAGATATTCGACGGTTTCCATAATTTTGGCACAACCTGTATAATGTTACATCTTTATAGTGTTTAAGGAACATTAAAATATATTTACTGACAATTATTAAAACAACGCAACAATATTCGATATGCGATGAATATTGATATAGGCTGTGTTTTAAAATTCCCAGATAGCCAAATGATAGCACTGTGCTAACACAATGCCAATAAATTCGGTCATGTCTTTTCAGCAGATTCCGATTCACTGCCTCCGCATTAAGCTTAGTTTTTGACAACACGGCCTGGTAATATAATATGACGAAAAAAATGCAATAAAATTCGAATATATCCTGCTAACACTAAGTGTCAGCAAAAGTGTAACAAAACTTGTAAGCCGAAAATCGAGCAGGACGTGCCATCACGAACTTCTAAATATATTTATTTTAAATTACTTATGGAACAATAGATGTATACTTTATACATTTTTTTATATACGATATGTATTACTTTTTTCTAACAGAAACTATTCTTAAATGTCATAACGTTTTCTAACAGAAATTATTCGTAAATGTTCGTAAGGTTTGCTGATTTTACTTGAAAATTTTAGATTACTTGATTCCAATGTTACATCACATTTAAAAATTCTCACTAGCACTGGTGGGACTCGAACTTGGATACGCGAGGTACCTCTCCATTATAAATCTGTTGCTATAAACATTACACCACTTCATTGATCGATATAAATGCCTTACATTTTGTCTATATATGTTGTAATTAACATAGTAATATAATTTTCTGATAATATCATTTAATAAAATGATTTAATTCCGATAAAAATTACATTTTTTGTATTTTTATTGTTAATTTAACCCTGAGCTAATGAGATGATGTCTACTAAGTCTCGCACATTCCATTTCATTATCTCTAAATTTTTATAGTAAACATCTTTTTATTGTTAACTGTATAATAAATAGACAAAATCATAAAATACTAAACACTTTGAGTAATTATAAAATAGTACAATTAAAAAAAAGAAAATCTACCTTATTATATAAGATTTAATTAAATTATTTAAATTAATGTATAAATCTGTAAAAATTAACGCTTATTATAAGCGATGGGGCATCTGTCTGATGTAATCATAAAATGTAAATAAGATTAGATAATAATAGTAATTTCTCACGAATTCTCAGAGTATCCCAAGTAATGATTCGCGAAATATTCATTATAATGAAATTCCAAGGTATACTTTAGAATGAATTAGGTTCGGATAATTCTTCAGGAATTCTTCAGATATTCATTTTTCTAATTCTTTAGGTATTCTTTAAAATAAATTCTTTATAAACTTCTATTCATAGATCTGTGCTATATCTGGGTAATTTACCACCAAACACGAGGTAATAGTAATAAGACAATTATAATTTCTTATTCGATAATGTAAACAGTTACTTTGTTGAGCGAAAAATTATAATTGACAATTATGTAACTTAATGTTTGCTAAGTTGCTTTGAGCAATTTATTATGTATGTATAAGTGTCATACAAATTTTATATGTTGTACAATTGTATTCTTATCTAATCTATCTAATATTATATTATAATCTAGCATAATCTTTATATATAATGTAGTAAGCACATCTAAGTACGTGCTTGCGATAACACATGTACATATAATGTACATATAATGTTATTAAAGTTTATTTTAATGTCTCTCTCTCTCTCTCTTTATATATTTTTTAAATATATTTTTTTAATATAAAAAGAGAGAGAGAAGAGAAACATCAAAGTAAACTTTAATAATATTATATTTCCATGTATTGTCGCAAGCATGTACTTAGATAGCATTTAGCTATTGTACATTTACCCTTATAGAAATATCATACTAAGAATCATTGATAATTACTTATTATACAGTATTTTTAATACTGAAAATAAGTAATTATCAATGATTCTTAGTATGATATTTCTATAAGGGTAGCATTTAACAATATAACTGTTTACATTGTCGAGTGGCAAATTATAACTGTTTTGTTATTGTTACCTTGTGTTTGATGATACATTATTCAATAAATTTATTGTAAATCTCTTTGTAATGTACTTCCAATTAAAATAATTAATAATTAAATATATTGGGTTGTAAATAGACCGCCCCGTTAAAAAAACATTTCGTACTGCATTTTTGCCACGTTTCTGCTGCTACGTTGGAACGGCACGTCGTAATCAATTTCTACTGCGTTTCTGTTGTCTCATAATGTTAATTAATTTGATTTCTAATCCCTTTCTCTTCGCATGATATGACGTCATTCTTTGTTCGATTTTATGTTGCTTCATATCGAAAAATCATGTCTACATTTAATATTTAAATTTTTCTCTTGCTCTGTTGACATATCGTGCCTCATTTTTGCACTATTTTTGCCATCATATCATGCCGCGGTCCACTTAATATGTTCGATCGTCATTATCGAACAGTAGCAGCGATAGCATAGTAGGTAAGATGTTGGCTTCATACACAGTAAGTTGCGTGTTCAAATCTCGTTTCGTATATTTTTTCTATTAAAAATTTGTTCTTATCTAATTATTTATATTATTACAGACGAAAATTTATATTATTATATACGAAAAAGATTATTTATTTAATTATATTGATATAATTTTCTTGTAAATGAGATTTAAAAATATTTAAATAATTATTGTAATAATTTCAAAAACCTGAATAAAGAAATATTATCTTTATAAATTTTATTTTAATTTAATTACTATTTATTATTATTATTTTATTAATTTTTATTACTATTTAATTCTAATAAAATTTTATAAATTTACAAATTAGTAAATAATTAAATATTCATGTATGGAATAATTATTATTATCGTCGTTGTCGTTGTCGTCGTTGTTATTATTCATATGGACACATGAATAAAAATGTAATAAAAATGTGAGTGATTACGAGCGACATGATGAAAAATTTTCTAATAATTTTCTCAAATAATACAGGATCGTTAAAGAGTGACATGTCGGCACAAGTTTCACAACCTTTGTTTATTATTGCGTGATTGATAAAGAAAAAAAGGAAAATAAGACAACAAATAAGAGAACAAATTATTAACACATCATATTTTTCAAATTATTATAATAACAATAATTATTTAAAAAGTTTTAAATTTAATTTATAAGAAAAATATATCAATATAATTAAATAAATAATCTTTTTCGTGTATATCTATGATAATATAAATAATTACAGATTAGAACATATTTTTAATTAAAAAAAATGCACAAGACGAAATTTGAACACGCAACCTATTGTATACGAAGCCAACTTACCTACTGCGCTGCTATTGTTCAATAGTGCCGATCGAACGTATCAAGTGTGCCGACTAGAGTCATTTTTAAAAATCGATTTCTTCGAAACTATGGTCCATTAGCTGAAACGGCCGAACACGTGTCGTTTTTTTCGCCCAAGAACAGCCTGTAAAAAGCGCAACAAAATGCCCAGAGCAGTCACCTCGTGTTCCCCTTAGTGTTTCTTTGATTACTTTTAAACTTTTAGTGGGATATTATAACGATTAATCAAAACAAAAAAATAGTTGATCGATATAACGATCTTTCCCCAAAATCTCTAATAGCAGTAGCGTAGCCAGAAAAAAGTTTCGGGGGGGGGGGGCTGTACTTTTTATTTTTAACGAGCAAAAAAGGTCATTCGAAAAAATTTTTCTCACATTTAGCGTAACCCAGAAAAATAATTTCGGAGAGGGGGGCTACAGCCCCCCTCAGTCCCCCTTGGCTATGCCATTGTCTAATAGAATTTCTTAACATAAAGGATATGTAGTTTAAACATTTTAAAATATTCATTCAAAAGTTATCTACACTTTACAAAATTTTTACCTTAAAAAAATTACATTATTGTGTATAACTGTACACCAATCTTCTTTAATTAATAATTAAACATGTACGTGGTTATATGGAAAATTATAGAGGATTTTTTTGTTCAATTTGATTTAATATACAAGCATACAACAGCAGATGTCGCCTATTGTTATTGTTGCTAAAGTTATTATTAAAATTAATATTACATATGTCGCTAAAAATATAAAATATGATGATGTGTTGATAATGCGCATCCTCAATATGTCTACCCTGGAAAATGGAAAAAATTTGCTGAAAATACAATGAAATCGTTGAAAAGAGAATTAAAAGTTATTGAAAAGTCATTGAAAATACTTCATGATGAATCATAATTTTCTTTATGAAAATTACTGAAATATATCATAAATTACGGCCGTAATTTGAGCACCTAGTTTGAGCGTACCCGCCACCGCAACACTGAGCGGCCGTGATATATTTACGCGAAGTCACTCGCTGGACGGCGAAATGGCTCTCAAAATATGCTCCTTCAACAATCTTCCGCTAGATAGCAGCACGGTAGATCTCGAAAACGTCACGAGCGCAAGTGAGAGAGAGAGAGAGAGAGAGAGAGAGAGAGAGGGGGGGAGAGGGAGGAGAGAGGGGAGAGAGAGGGGGAGAG
>NW_022639675.1:153753-174575 GCF_010583005.1 Odontomachus brunneus
GAGAGAGAGAGAGAGAGTTAGTTTATGCTACCAACTATAATGAAAATTTTTAAAAATGCTAAGAATATTTTTATAATTTTCTTGTATGCAATTATATCAGTAAAGAGGACCGTTATATCATTAAACAAAACAAATAACGGAAGTGGTGGTGGGACTTCTTCTAAGTATAGTAATTAATAAATTGTTCTTTTTTTATATTCATACTTTTTTTGCAATAACTGACAGATACATTTTATTTCCATTTGCATTGAATTGGAAACATTCTAAATAAAAATATAAAAAAAAATATATTTCAAATATAAGTACAGATAAAAATGAATAACCGTATTAGAATAAAAAAAGAAAATTATTTTATCAATCTACTGCAAAATTATGTCTAATGTAGTTCTTGTACAAAAATAAGTGATATCCCAAAAAACTTACCTTTTAAAAAAAGGTAAAAAGACAGTTCTTGCGCTCCGTAAAAAAAAAAAAAAATTGTCATACAAAATAATCCGTACAAAACATTATATTACAAAATAATTCGTACAACAAACTACTTTTCTACTACAAAATTAATGATATCAGGAAATTTGTGCCAAATTGGTAGCATAAACTAATTTTGAATATGATTAATTATAACATATCATTATATCATTTTTTTAAACATTTTGTTTGTTATTAGACTTTGTAATATATCTGTACTCTCAAAAAAACTTGGCACGCCCGGGTTGCAATAACAATTTCAATGTTACCTACAAGTATTCCATAATCTTGCTGTGGAATGAAATATGTTTTAGAATTCTCTAATGTGTGTGTATCTTGATGTCACCTGGGCGCGCCAAGTTTTTTTTTGTGAATATTGGTACGTAACAAAGTCTAATAACAAATACAGTGATTAGAAAAATGATATGTTATAATTAATCATATTCACTTGGCGCAAATTTCCTGATATCATTAATTTTGTAGTAGAAAAGTACAGTTTGTCGTACAAATTATTTTGTAATGTTTTGTACGGATTATTTTATATGACAATCTTTCTTTTTTACGAAGCGCAAGAACTAGGCGCTCTTTTTTTACTTTTTTTTAAGAGGTTCGAATTTTACTGAAATATATGGAAATCTGATTTCCTCACTATGTTTGAACATAAATTCCTACGAATGTTAATTTGCATCTAATATTGCATTTAGTGCAATATTGAATCTAGAGCAATCGTTAATTAACATATGTAATATTTGTATGTAAATTAAAAGAAATATGAAATTTTATATTATTTATAAAGATAGTCTTTTTAATTAGAGATGTATGGGTGTCTTTAAAAAAAATAATTACAAAATTAAAAAAGTACCATAATTATTTTAATGAAAATATCAATATTTATTATAATAGAAGTGCATTAAACACATAAACATAAATATATATATGTATATATATAAATTTTAACCTTTAATCTGCCAAACATTCCATATAGAACAATGCTAACATAACAACGATAAACATGCTGAATAATACTTATCTTGATTTAAAATTTTAATGATTTTCAATAAATATTGCTGAAATTGACTAAAATTTCGCTGATTTTTTATGAATATTGCTGAAATCGTAATGAAGGTGGGTCAATTGATAGAGTTTTCTAGCAAAATTTCAGCACATTTCATGTTTTCAGCAAACTTTATTATATTTTCAACAAAATTTTTCCATCAGGGTATAGTCGAATTTTATATTTAAGATATTAATGCCCAAGATCGGACATCTTTTGGACGTCCAAATTATGGATATTAACGGGTGTCCAAAATCAGATATATGATGGAGATCCATTGCATGTCCATGGATGTGCGGACATAAAATAGACATCCATAGGGTATCCTGTGCTATCTGAGATATGAGTGTATGTGTGAATATATGTGCATGAACGCGAGTTTCAGCAGAGATAAGGACCCCGCGATTATTAAATCTTTGCCTTACTAAAAAGATGAATCTACTATATACTAAAATAGATATTGAAAAGATTAGCAAAGATTTCTATACAAAGTGGAACATATGAATTCTATCCAAAACAGCATACGTAAGATATACCCATATACCCACAGAGAATTAAAAAAAAAAATTCAAAAAGAATTGTCGTATGTTACTAATTCTCAGTTCATTTTCAGATGCAAAAAGAATTCTTCAGAGTTCAGTTCAGTGAAAAGAATTCTATTTGCATCTAAAAATGAACTTAGAATTAGTGACATACAACTGAATTCTTTTGAATTCTCTGTGCTATCTGGGACGTCATATAATATGTACATTTTCTTTTTTTTATTAGAATGTTGTTATGCGACTGCGGGGGAAGGGAGAGGCTTCGTCCCATAAACCTTCTTTTGTTTATATGCATGTCGCTGTTTGTCATCAATAAGTTTTCCTAACTTTTATAGTAGTCAACTTTATTAATTAACAGACCCTGATAGAATACAATTTAATTAAAGAATGATGCACGAAGTCACGAGAATGAGAGAACGAAGTCATAGCAGCGTCACTGTGCGTGCGGTACTCTCCCAGTAAATTGTATTCCGTGCTGCATTTTTAGTTTAAAACAGATTAGTGTTAGATATTAGGTTAGATTAGTCTATATTCTAAACTATAATTACCATCTAATGTACCACTATATTATTCGTAATAACGTGAAAAATTAATCTGCAAATGGCAAAAACGCGTCGATATCGATTTCCGCAAATTGTAACTAAAAACTATTATATCTCTAAACTAAGCCAAATCGCTACCTGCACCACTTTTGAACTTTTGTTTCTAATGGTCTGTAGATGACGAATTTGAAGTCAAAACTTGGCGTTTCGGAAATCGCAATATCCT
The DNA here is from genome assembly GCF_010583005.1 of Odontomachus brunneus. Classification (NCBI taxonomy): domain Eukaryota; kingdom Metazoa; phylum Arthropoda; class Insecta; order Hymenoptera; family Formicidae; genus Odontomachus; species Odontomachus brunneus. The sequence continues at coordinate 156,583 of NW_022639675.1, forward strand.
CCATTTTTTTTTATTAAACAAAGAATTCTTTGTTTCTTTTTTATGCAATCCAAGATTAAACAGTAATTATTTAATTTAGGAGAATCAGCTCAAAATCATTTCAATTTTGATTTATGTTAAAAAGTTATGAACAAAAAATTTTATAAATACGATGAAGTTTTGTGATATTGTGTACATTAAATATTAAAATAAATGTTTATATTAGAAGCAACCTTACTGAAACGACTTTTCAATGATCTTGATATATGGTATCGAGGACATAGCTATCATTAATTTGCGAAAAGTTTGATAAAAAAATTCGTATAGATGCATGTTATTTCGACATGAGTAACAGACAAGACTGTTGTGTGAGCGAAAATTTTTAGATACTATAAAATTTTTAGATACTATAAAATAAGTAAATATTAACAATTCTTGTAAATATATAATTTTTATATATAATATATACATAGAAATATAGCAAACACTACATATAAGGTGTAGTAAAAAGAAATCCATTATTTTTCTAATAGATGGCTTTAGTAATGTGTATCTCGCGTTGTATAAGTGCGATCGGTTTACGCTAGATAGCGTTAGAAAGATAAGATTTCGTACTAAAAAAACTTCTGAGACAGTTTTGTGATTGTTTGACTCAGTATTGTTTGAGCGCGCGTCGAAGATGGACACCAGCAAAGAGAAAATACGCCATATTTTACAGTTTTTCTTCGATAAAGGCGAAAACGCAAGCCAGGCAGCTGAAAATGTGAATAATGTTTATGGTCCTGATACTGTAACAGCCAATCACGCCCAATTTTGGTTTCGTCGATTCCGTTCCGGTAATTTTGATGTCAAAGATGCACCACGCTCTGGAAGGCCAATTGTCGAAAATGTCGATAAAATAATGGAAATCGTCGAGTCCGACTGTCATGTAAGCACTGTTTCGATTGGCCAGGAGCTAAACATAGCACAAAAAACCGTTTGGAACCACTTGAATAAGGCTGGATACAAAAAGAAGCTCGATGTATGGGTGCCACACGAGTTAACGCAAAAAAACCTCATGGACCGAATTTCCATCTGCGAATCGCTGCTGAATCGCAACAAAATCGACCCATTTCTGCAGCGGATGGTGACTGGTGATGAAAAGTGGGTCACTTACGACAACGTCAAGCGAAAACGGTCGTGGTCGAAACGCGGTGAGCCGGCGCAAACGGTGGCCAAGCCAGGATTGACGGTCAGGAAGGCTTTGCTGTGTGTTTGGTGGGATTGGCAGGGAATCATCCACTATGAGCTGCTCCCCTACGGCCAAACTCTTAATTCGGACCTGTACTGTCAACAATTGGACCGTCTGAAGGAATCAATCGCCCAGAAGCGGCCAGCTTTGGCCAATAGGAGAGGAATTGTGTTCCATCAGGACAACGCCAGGCCACACACATCGATAGTGACTCGCCAGAAGCTCCGGGAGCTTGGTTGGGAGGTTCTTATGCATCCACCTTATAGCCCCGACCTGGCACCAAGTGATTACCACCTGTTCCTGTCTATGGCGAATGATTTTGCTGGTGAAAAATTCGCCTCAAGAGAAACTTGTGAAAATTGACTGTCCCAGTTTTTTGTCAATAAGGACAAGGGTTTCTATGAGAAAGGCATAATGGAATTACCTTCAAAATGGCAACAAGTTATCGAACAAAACGGTGCATATTTGACCTAAATCGGATCATTCTAACTATGCTAAATAAAGCCTTCAATTTCATGCAAAAATAATGGATTTCTTTTTACTACACCTTATATATATGTACAAGGCAGAGGCTGCGTCTTTTCCGCCGCACCTCCTCCTCAAAAGTTAACCTTAACCTAATCTAACCGAACGAGGCAAGTTTTCAACCACTTCTTTGAATGCTTTATACCACTCGTATGCTTGTGTTTTCGATAAAGTTGACTCACCATAGACCTTCTCCAACATTTTCAACGACTCAGCACAAGAAATTTCGTTGGAAACATAAAATTTGAGGCAAACCCTTTGTTCGATATTTTTATCCATTTTAAAAATTGCAAAGTATACTTGAAGTCGACTAACAGCTGTAAACAAACTGGTTGACAGATGGCGCCAAAACTCTATATGACAATTACCTAGACAACATAATGTCTAAAATCGGGACATAATACGTCTTAAAGGTAATCTTTAAGATGCCTTAAAGACATTTATACATAAATTGTCTGAAAGACATCTTAAAAATGATCTTTAAGATGTCTTATGTCCCAATTTTAAACATTATGTTGTCTAAGTAAGTATCAACTTACAGCAAAAAATTTTCATACTTTTTACGCGGGATTTTGAAATGAATAATTCTCGGTATTTATTTAACAAAATGTAGGCTAAAGAGATGGGCTATTTGGTAGCATACCGAAATTGATAGCTCCGTGTATGCGTCCGTGCACGTGTGCGCTTGTCTATTTTTTCGCCGAACACGGCATATCTCGCCTACCGCGTCGTGCGATTTGATTTGCCCATCTATTTTATTTAATAACTCGAAATTTTACATGGTTATTTGAAAAATGACCTCTACAATATTTTTTCACTTTGATTTGTTCTATTTATATTTTTCTTTTAGTACGTCTTATGCTGGCCATTCTGTATATATACAGAGTGTCCCAGACCACCATGATCATACTTTGCAAGAACGTAGAACGGATTGAGGTAAGCAAGAAAGTTCCGTGCCGTTTTAGATATTTGCAATAGTTTTCGAGAAATTAATTATTTTGTCTGAACTAATGAGCGCACGGGAAGCGGCAGCCGAAAGAAAAATGTCCGACTGGCGCGCGACTGTGACACTCGCGAATCACGGCTCACTGCGTCTTTCCGGCCATAGCTACGAAACACAGTGAGACTTGATACACTAACCCATGTGTATGACATAACCCGTGTGCCAAATCGACGCCAAATCGAAGCGTATCGTCGCTTTGGCTGCATACGTGTATGTAGAGGTGAAAGAGCGAAACGGCAACATTCTCTTGTAAGGAAATGCTACAACCTGCTAAATCGATTTCTGAACGAGACATAGCATGTTCGCTAGCTGCGATATTAAGCATCAACATCCTAATTGGAGTTTATGCCAATGGGCCTTTATTTGTGAAAAATTACAGTATAAAGTTTGGGTTGCGGGACTGTATCACGGATATGGCTAAAAATGCGACTATCTTTCAGCGAGACGGCGTGGCCGAACAGACTGAGGCTTCCACGTCTAAAATTTTTGAACCGGCAGTGAGCGTTCGAAACTCGGCGACGAATTATCTTTGTGCGGTGTTTTTTTTTTCTTATCTTAAGGCATGTAATTAATATTTTTCGAATATGAATACATTTGTTTTGCATATGTCTCGTTTTTATGCTATTAATCAGGGATAATTAGGGAAGTGTTAGGCTCGTTTAACGCAAACATGACACATATTTTGCATTGCTTACAATGAAATATATATTTTAGTACATCACTTTCGCATGAAAACATTGTATACAACATTGTCATATAATAAAACATTGTAATATAATAAAACTTATACGCTATAAACATCTTTCATTTTTTCATAATGTTGCGGATGGATTCAAAATAATGCATTCATTGCATGCAGTTGGTGCAAACATTTGTTATGTTTTCATTGTTTTTATACAGAATTCCATCCGCAACATTGCGAAAAAATGAAAGATGTTTATAGCGTATAAGTTTTATTATATGACAATGTTTTATTATATGACAATGTTTTATTATATAACAATGTTTTATTATATGACAATATTTTATTATACGACAATGTTTTATTATTATGAAAATGTTTTATTATATGACAATGTTTTATTATATGACAATGTTGTATAAAATGTTTTCATACGAAAGTGATGTACTAAAATATATATTTCATTGTAAGCAATGCAAAATGTGTTTATATTCGTGTTTGCGTTAAACAAGCCTGACACTTCCCTAATTACTCTTGATTAATAGCATAAAAACGAGACATATGCAAAACAAATGTATCATATTCGAAAAATATTAATTACATGCACTAAGATAAGAAAAAAAAACACCGCACAAGGATAACTCGTCGCCGGGTTACGAACGCTCGCTGCCGGCTCAAAAATTGTCGGTGTGGGAGCCTCAGTCTGCTCGGTCACGCCGCCTCGCTGAAAGAGAGTCGCATTTTTAGCCATATCCGTGATACAGTCCCGCAACTCAAACTTTATACAGTAATTTCTTACAAACAAAGGCCCATTGGCACAAACCCCAATTAGGTTAACATGTTGATGCTTAACATTGCAGCTAGCGAACGTGCTATGTCTCGTTCAGAAATCGATTTAGTAGGTTGTGGAATCTCCTTGTTAGATTCGGCGTCGATTCGGGATATGTCATGCACATGTGTTAGTGCATCAAGTCTTGCTGCATCTCGTAGCTATAGGCAGAGGGATGCAGCAAGCCGTGATTCACGAAACACACCAACCGAAGATATATTTCTTTTGGCTGTTGTTTTCTGTGCGCTGATTAGCTCAGACAAAATAATTAATTCCTCATTAACTATTGCGAATTTTGCAAAATAGTATTTGACTTTTCTGCTCCATTTAATCCGTTCTACTTTCCTACGAATTGTTATAAGAAAAGTTTCGAACACCCTACATGTATATGTATGTATACACACACACACATACGCAAATGTTCATATTGTAAATGTAATATTTATTTTACTTATTCGCAATAATTTCCTGAAAAACAAAGAATCTTGTATAGTATATATTATTTTGTTACACTAACTGGTAAGTCAATATAACAACGATATCATGACAGAGCATACGCACTGCAGACAATTTGGACTCTATAGCTTTCTCTCTTGCACAGATATTGAATTTATTTTTTATGCCTCTATTCCCTTTCCATTTATATATATTCTAAGAGTAAATCGTGTACGTATATGCGCAACCTATTCTTTATATTTTTATACATAATTTGTCAATGGAAAACAATATAAGAATAGAAATACAAGTACTGTTTGCGATATTTCAATATACAATATGTACAAAAAACATCGCAAGCAGTACCTGCATTTCTATTGTTATATTGTTTTCCATTGACAAATTATGTATAAAAATATATAGAATGGATTGCATACGTGTACGGTTTATTTCAATATATCGGTTAGGTTAGGATTAGTTTCTTTGGAGAAGGGTTGCGGGGGAGAGGTAAAGCCCTTCTTCCGCACATATACGTGTATTGTTGCACAGTACTCTTTTATACATATTTTATATGTATACATCGATTTTTTATTTGATTCGAAATATTTAATGAGTTCATCATAATTGTGTGTTAAATGTAGAAATTCGTGATACAACATATTGTACGAAAATAAAGAATACTGTACGCAATCGTTTCTCAACAACAAGTGAAGAGTATTGAAAATTACTGTTTATATACGTCTATAATTGTATCTATATAGTCAGAACGCATATTAGTAAAAACTGAGAGTATGATACTTGTGTTCACATACTACAATTCTACCTACATAGTGTTAAACAAATCTGTTGCATTTATGTAACTCCTTTTGAAAATAAGTTTTTAATAAACAATAAACGACAACTAAAATCTACATTAACCCATTAATTAACGGCTGACAGTAAACTACGTATCATAGGCTTCCGGAAAGTCTTTAATTCATGGCATTAGGTCGAGATAAAAAAAATAAGACTGTTGGCGCTCCCCTCTTTTCTCAAAATTAAAGATGATGGGTCAATAAGGCGGACCGAAAATTTTTGAAAAAATTTGAAAAATTCATGGATGTTGATGAAAATTGTTATCAAGGGGTTTTTTAGGACGCTGAATTTGAATCTGAACTTAGTTTTGCGAAATATGATACAGCAGATCCAATATGGCCGCCGAAAATTTGTAAACATACGATAATTCCCGAGAAAGTGACTGTTTGTCACTTCATCAAATTCAGCAAAATTAAGTTCAGATTCAATTTTAGCATCTTGAAAAACCCCCTGATAACGATTTTCGTCAATAACCAAGGACTTTTCAATTTTTTTGTCCGCTATATTGGCCCGCCATCTTGATATTTCGGGATATAGCTAAAAAATTGTATCATTGTATTTATTGTGATTTGATGCCACGAAGCCGCAAATTTCAAAGCTTCCAAATGCATTTCATCAGCTTACAGAGAGTCACTTTTTTGGAAACCATCGTATGTTTACAAATCTTCGGCGGCCATATTGAGTCTGCTGTATCATATTTCGCAAAACTAAGTTCAGATTCGAATTCAGCGTCTCAAAAAAACTCCCTGATAATAATTTTCATCAACATCCATGAACTTTTCAAATTTTTGGTCCGCCATATTGGCTTGCCATCTTGAATTTTGAAAAAAAAGGGGAGCGTCAACAGTCTTATTTTTCTTATTTTGATCTAATGTCATGAATTAAAAATTTTCCGGAAGCTTATGATACGTAGTTTAGTCAACCGTTAATGGGTTAAGTTACTTAATAAGATATCCTTAATAACATATGTTAAAATCGAGATGATTGGAGCTAACTCCCTTAATTTAATAAATTAAATAATTACTGACTAAATAAATCTTTCATTTTACTTCAACATGATGCAAGCAATGAAAGAGGAGAGTCGAGATGACAAATAATATTTAATCGAGGTAATTCGGTCTGTTGCGAAAGTAAATCGATGATATCGTTTGGCCTAGTTGCCAAATAGCTCGGCAAAACCGGGTTACCCGGTAAATAGAGCCGACTTGGCGTGGCGCGATTGTAAAAAAACTTGAATCCGATCGTATACATAACTGACAGAGCCCATTAACCCACCACGATCAATCACAGTAATTCGCGAGATATGTCTTATCGAATTGCGACTTGTAATTATCGATATGGCTATGTGTAAACGCAAAGAAACTCGAAAAGGAAATAATTAAATTAACTGTAAATGAATTAAAAGATCTTCAATTGTACGCGACTTATATTTATTACGAAAAGTGAACGACGGTTGTACGAAGCGTGATATCTGTATTGAAATTATTCCAAGTATGCGCGACTAGCGTGTCTCGTGTCTCTTCTAATTAGTCGGTTCAATTATGGCTCTACGCTTTCTCACCTCATTACTGCATGCGTGCACGTTAACAAATTCAACACTTAGACTTAGGAGATATTTCACATACAGAAAAGCACTGTTTACGTGCAATTTAAAAAATTATTAAAGATTATAATTTGCGAATTCAGGAGAGTAAACAAAAAAGTATCTTATGACGAATCGAAACGATTCTACGCGTGGAAGGACTCCGCAAATATCTTTTTATATTTAATTATACAATACCGCACCTGACTTGATCGGCTTCCTTGTTGCACTGTGATTAGGATTAATAGATGTTTTGATGATTGGCGTAGTGGGCAGTTTACTGCGCAACTCACTAATGAGCTTATCGTCACCAGGCGAATTTTCTGTGTCGCTGTCGCTATCGGCCGAACTGACCAGCGACACCATCGTGACCACATCGGTGGTTTTCGAATCCACATAGGCTCTTATCCGTCCACATCGATCTTGTGTCTTCGCGTCCTCTTCGTCTTTACCGCTCGTTTCTGAAGACACCAAGAAGCGTCTCTTCGCGCTTCTCGATCTCCTCTTCAAAGGTGCTGATCTCACCGTTCGTTCACGCGGTATCTGAAGAATAGATTTTTTATTTCCGTCCCATTCAGAGATTATTTTACCCAGGTAATGAACACACGTTATTTTAATGTTAGATTTTTATTCTTCACTGTCACTATTGATGACACTAATTAAGTTACGACTTGGAGAAAAATGACAGATATAATGTCGCAAGAAGTTGATATTACCAAAAGTATTGTGTGTCATTAGAGTGGTCCTTATTTACTCTTGGTCAAATTTTTTTTCGAATATTTCCCGCGGCACCCTCCAAAAAGTTTCCATTTGACGAAAAAGAAATCCCTGCCAAACTTTTACTCGATCGGACAACGAGAACCCGTGTCCCCGGATCGTTAAACATTGGAGTACCTTTATATTAAGCTTTCTGCGTTATCAATATGGTTTTTAAAGCGTATTTTTCACAAAAATCGCCCTAGAGGACTTTTCTTTTTTTCTTCTACATCGTTTGAGATCTTATAGTCTTATTTCAACAATTAAATAAATTGTTGATGACTAAAAAATAAAAATAAATAGTTATTGTATTTATTGTTTGAGGACAATATAAATGTAAAACATGATATCTTTCATGTTTTTATTAATAAAGAAACTTTTTAAATTAAATATTATATAATAATTAATAATCTCGTGGCTCTTAATCTTATGCTAAGAAGGGACCATAGATGTACAGTCTGTTTGATAAGAGCGATAAGGCAAAACTTGATAAATAATTTATTGAAATTATTTGGAGTAAAATACACATATAGTTATTTGGAGTAAAATACACTTGATTAGAACTGTGATGTTTTATTATTAATAACTTGTTCAGTCGCTTTAATAATTGCCTGGCACCTCCGAGGCATACTTTCAACTAATTTTATAGCATATTCTTGAAGTAAAGATTTCTATATCAATTGAATTTGTCGTATTAATTCTTTGACCGATCAAATTTTCTTTCCACGAAGTTTAAATTTCATCAAGGACCAAACGTTTTTGATTGGATTTGTATCCGATGACTGTGACGGCCAATCCAATAATTCAACATTATTTTCTTATTTCCACAAAGCGGTACAAGCCGACTTCGATGTTTAGGATCATTGTCCTCTTGTAGTATCCATTTTTTGTTTTTCCTTATAAACCATGTTTTTTTAGCAGATAGTAATAAAAAGCCTTCTCATAAATTTTGACCATTTTGCTAGCGTTTAAGTGGTTTGCGGAAATATGCAAAGTACCAAATCCTTGCGTAGAGCCATGTTTCGGTAAGTCATCGACATTTTTCACGTTTAAGTAGCGATTCACCAACTTATTTACAAATGCTTTTGATTTTTTCATGTACTTAGCAGCCGCTTGGCGTGACATTTTTGGTCCTTTCGGATGTGTACAAAGAAATACGGCTTCGAAACGCGATGTATATTTGGCATTCATAGCGAAATATTTTTATCACGAAGATCGAATAATAACTAAAGTTTTATCAATAAAGCATCTTAGGCGAAAGGTGTCTACCGGCTCTTGTTTGAATTTTTCGTCTATCCGTTTATATGTAAAAGTATTGCTGGTCACGATCTTATCAAACAAACTGTATAATATCTAGGCTGCGGATTTGCAACATTTCCCATTCTCTGAACGCGTCAAACAATATAAAGAAATAGCATTCTTTCTGTAAAAAGTCTGTTTCTTTCTAAGCTTGTTTTATTCCCGCCACAAGACCACGATAAGTGGGAATAAAATAGCCTTCGTTAGAAAAAGACAAACTTTTTACCGAAAGAATGCTATTTCTTTATATTGTTTGATGTGTATAGACAATGGGAAAACCCGCGGCCTAGGTATTATACATTTATGGTCTCCTCCCAGAATAAGATTACGAGCCACGAGGTTATTAATTATTATGTAATATTTAATTTAAAAAATTTCTTTATTAATAAAAACATGAAAGGTATCATGTTTTACACTTATATTGTTCTCCAAACATACTATTGCAACTTTTATAGTCTTTTTATAGTCCATACATGATTTGTTGTAGTTTAAACAATAAATACAATAACTATTTATTTTTATTTTTTAGTCATCAACAATTTATCTAATTGTAAATGAGACTATAAGATCTCAAATGTAGAAGAAAAAAAGAAAAGTCCTCTAGGGCGATTTTTGTGAAAAACATGCTTTAAAAACTATATTGATAACGTAGACAACTTAATACAAGAATATTCCAATGTTTAACGACCCGGGAGCACGGGTTTTCGTTATCCGATCGAGTAAAAATTTGGCAGGGATTTCTTTTTTGTCAAATGGAAACTTTTTGGAGGGTGCCGTAGAAAAAATTTGAAAGTCGAAAAATAAGGACTACCCTAATGTGTCATATTTTAACATCCTTCTATGTAAACTATGCACAGAGATCTTTTTTTAGATTTAATAAATTCTATTAATTTAAAGAAAATTTAATAATTGGAATAATCTAAACAAACTAATGTTTCAATAAATAAATATTGTTTGATTTTTAAAATATTGCTTAATTGAAAAAAGTTGCTTCATATAATTTATTTATTTTATTAATGAAAATTTATTATTTTGTTTAAAGTGTTTCAAGGAAGTCTCTAATATTTCTATTTTTGTATTCCTTTAGGTTTTTTTATTTTATTATACGTTTTCACATCTTATATGTGTGTGCGTGTGTATGTGTATGTATGTGGATACCTCTATCTTTTTAGTGAATTCGGACTTTGTTGTTTATCAGAGATCAAAGAAGAAATGGTAATCTTTTTTAATAGTGATCAAAAGAAAAATGGCGATACCAATGAGCTGCAACGATATTCTGATAGATTATGCTTATAATGTATATTTATATCGTATATAAAACATTGCAATATTATACTTACTAGTAAACATTAGAAATAATGCAACAACCGATATGAAACAGCCACCTACTATGTTAAATCGATTATAATAAAGCAAATCACAAATACACCCAGTAAAATAAAAAATATGTTGAAAGACGACTAACAGTTATGAAAAAAAAAGTTACCTTTAGATTTTTATATTGACGCTTAAATAAAGCTTGAATAGTGCAGAACCCAAATATTAATCATAAAAACGTGACATAAAAAAAATATCAGCCCTTACCGAAAAGTATTACTGATAATTATTGAAGAAAATACTAGTGATTAATTATTTCGGAGTGATTCAATAATTATTTGACGATTTACTATTATATATAGTAAATTTATTATTGAATTTAAACAAACGTATCTATTAGAATGGTACAGATAAATTAATATATGATTTTTTTGTTTAAGTAATAAAAAAAACTGACATTTTATTTTTACGTTACTGTATCTTTTCACTTTTTATATGTATATCCTTCCGTAGTTTCGATCCTGTAATAGTTAATCATCTTTTTTATGCCGCGATCTCCGTTGCTCGATCTCAATAATCGAATATAAACTGGTGATGCCACTGAGATCAGACGATATCTTTATGAATTATGCTTATAATATATTATTATATCGTTTTCATAAAACATTGTAACGATATATTATTACAATGCCTTCTGGCAAATATTGTTAACAACGCAATCGATATACGACAAATATTGATATATGTTAGCGAATTAGTGATGCTACAATTGCTTTTGAATGTTTAACTAAATGTTATAATGAATCAGAACAAATAATAAATTAGTTTGAAAAATGCAAGATATGAAACAATTCATACTAATCATGAGAAAATTTATATTTATCTTTCTCGTTATAAGAGAAAATAATAATTCGCGCCAGTAATTTATGTCGAGAACTTAATGCTAAATTAATAATTATCATTGTCATTATAATCACTGAATTACTCTGGAATCCTAGTAACTTTGTAATTAAAGCATTGAAAATCATTAGATGTTAACGATAAAATTACTGAGCAATAGTAATTTATTACTGTCCAACCAGTAATATTTTTCTGAAAGAGCATAACGTCATATAAAAGACTTACACATACCGATCATTTTTAAGTCACTGGATGTCATTTGTATGAACATATTTGGTATTTGACGTCAAAATGACGTATGCTTGCTATCTGGGTAGTTATTATACAATGATCAAATTGTCCCTCTTACCTTTGCAGAATTTTCCTCGCTTTTCTCTATGGTGTTCTTGACACCTTGCTGGCTGTGGGCGATCGGTTTATCGCTCGTTGCTTCAGCAAGACTCGGCGCATCGATCACGATGTTTACCTGTACTCTTGCCGCGGATACAATGTTTTCTCCTCCTCGCCTTTGTGGCGGCGCGGAGTTCGTTCTCCTCGTCTTCTCCAAGGAGATCGTGGACGCGCTCTTTATGAGAACGGCGTTCTTGTCGGAGACGATCGGTGATCTCGTATCTGTCGTCGTCGTCGTCTGCTTTTGCATAACGATCTTATCGGTCGATGCGGATGCACATCTTATGTCTGACGATCTCACCGGGACGATCTTGTCCGTCGCAGATTTTTTTGTAAATTTCTCAACCATAGGAACTAGGAAGGCACGATTAGTACCGCTGTGAAAACTCGCGCGCTTTTGCTTCGCCGAGGAGAGGTCGTCGCTCGCGATCTTTGTCGATGCAACCGCGCTCTCCGTTTTCAAGGGCGTAGTCAGAGGATTCGGAGAATGAAGGCTCGTGCAGTCAATACTTATGCGTGTTCTTCTCTTTTCCTCGACGTTTGAATTAACAACATACTTTTTTTCTTCTCCTTCTTCTTTTGCGTTTTCCGCTTTTACATTTTCCTGGTTTTTTCTCGCCATCGAATTGTCTGTCATTTCAGACGCAATCTCCAGCTCGTCGTTACTGATTTCACATTCGATCTCTCTTCCACGATCCTCAAAAATATCATCTTTCAATTCACCGAGAGAATCGCTCGGTTTTTCTCGCGCGTCGATATTCCAATCAAGAGTCTTTTCAGGACACTGGATGGAATCAGGCTCTTTCCTCGGCAGAGGGGTCGCCGAGGCGGACATTGATAGCTCGGAATCACAGCGCTCTTCTACGGCGAAGCCGTGCGCCAAGAAAATATCAATGTTTGCCCTATTCTCCTCACGGTGTTTCCAGGCGAGTCTTAACCGCTCGGCGAGCTCTTGTCGTGAATAGAGAATCGACGCCTTTTCGGCACCGACATAGCTTCTGCCACCAGATCGGCCGCTTGTGGTCTGCTTGGACCGACTTGGGATCTGTCGAGCGACCACCTCCACTCGCTCGAGGTCACCGCCGCAATCGCGCCGATCGTCGCTCCAAGCAATTCGTACCTGCCAATTGTAATGAAATATAGAACTTCAATTGACATGACCCACTCGATTGACATGAGAAAACGAACGTATTATTATATACATATCGACTGACGAACCTTGGGTTTCTCAGATCCATTCGTGGCGAGTCTGCTGCGCGCGATCGGATTCGCATAAATCTGCAGGGACTTGTCGTCTTCCGCTGATCGCTGCCGCCTGATATGCTGCCGGCGTGGCGCGGGCTGTTGTAAAGACAATTGCCTGATCGGTCGCACCGTTCTTTTACCGTTAGACATACTCAAGTACTAATCTTCTCAATGCATGTTGTCAATAATCATAGAAGCACTCGGACGAAGAACAACGCGCCAACATTCCTATCGACGGCGCGCGCGGCCGAACGCCAACTAACTAACTGCTTTCATTCCTTACCTTCTACCACCCTCCAATGTATCAAGACCAAACCTAGTTCAACAACACGCCCGACTGGCAGCCGGTGGGCAAATCTCTTTCACTCCCTCTCTCTCTCTCCCTTTCCCCTTTCGTCCCTTTCTCCCTCTTTGACGGGAGGTCAACACTAAACTATTGCTATACTAATACTACCATTATATACAACCACGTGTTCCGTCATTACCTTCGATCACAGACATTGTTAGCCTTACCACTCAGGGTGGTCGAACTCGCAATGACGTAACAACGCGATGTCTGTATAGGCGTTATATTATATATGATATCGGATCCGGCTTAAATCTTACACGAATTTAATCCGCTTAGTGAGATTGATAAAAATATAACAAAGCGGATAAAAGCGCGAGGTTTTTAGAGAAAGCGATTAATTTCAACGTTTTATTGTAGTTCTAAGATAGTCTTGTAACGAGAACGGTGACCTAAATTCGTAAGCTTCAAGGACGAAGAATTAGCATCTTGATTGAAAATCGCATCGCTCATCCATTCTCTATGACTCAGACTGGTACATTTCGCCCATCGCTTCATCACGTGTCGGAACCTTCTCTCGTCTATCCTTACCGCTATTTTTTACATCCGGTAGCCGCGTTTTGTTGTTTGGAGTCGTCGAAATCACCGTGGGATTCCGTACCGAACTCGAACTCTGTCGGCAGGCAGCCAGTCACCCAGTATTATTGATCAAAACTTTGCCCATCATCTGACAGCTTGTTGTCCGCAGTTGCCATGGCATCGAGCGATCATTCGAATTCGCCGACGGATTGACTTCTTTTCTCGACTTCGTTCACTCCCTTAACTGCCTCGATACTTCGGTTACGATGGCTTGTCGACGATGACGCAGAAATTGAAACGAGAAACTTTCGGCAAATCGTGGCGAAACTACCGTCGATTAGAGCGGAGCTGCCGAGGGTTTAATTAGCCCCCTTCTTATCAGGAAACTTCGAGCATTGCCAAGAAATGTTCGAGGCCCGGTTTCCCCGTCTATTGCAAGCGATTAATAGCGGGAGATTAGATACGATTATGTTGCTTGGTCTATAGTGTAATAAAGCATTTCCTTCTCGTATATTACAATAATTTATGTTATTTATGTGTTTTTTAGAATATGTCATGCGGCAATGCACCTAACCTTTTCGGACACTCCTTCGAGCCGGATGATCTCAAGAGTCAAGTGTCAAAATTACAAATATCCTTTAATAGATCGATCAATACGCATTTACCTATTATTCAGCTTGATTAATCCTTAACATTTCTATTGTTTTCTTTATCACGTGTTACTAGAGAATGAAAATTTTACTCTCGACACTGAATGCTTATTACAAACGCTGGAACAATGTTTTCTCATTTGTGCGGCCGAATCGCTCGACGAGCAAATTTTTAGAAGAATTCTACCGAAAGCTCATCGTTCGTTGTCGCAGGTAATTCGCTAAATCTTTTTACAGCGATGATTTTACGCCGTCTCACTTATATCTAATATTTATTATCTTATATTTAATACGCTGCAATATATCTGATTTTTACAATATCAAAGGTCATAAAAGCCATCAATCAGAGAATGAGCGATAACGAGAAAGTCGACAATCTAGACGACGTGAAGCGCAAATTACATTTCTGCGACGGATTACTTTTATTTTGGCGGAAATGTATAGAACATGTTTCCGCACTCATAAAAATTCGGGCTCTTTATGTTACATCATTATGCAGTATTTTGCCCGAAACGATAAAGATCATCTTCGAACATTGCAAAGTCAGGTATTATTGGTATCGATATGTTTCGTCTAATAAACACGATACGTTTGTTTGAAACTTTTTTCTGTTATGAATAAGTTAATATCGAATATAACTCTATATCCGCGCGGAAGAAATATATAATTATATAAAATTAAACATATATATGATACATAAATTACACATATAATCATATATAAAAATTATATATAAATATTTACTTTCTGATAATCTCACCTTAATACTTTTGTACGTAAAATGAGAATAGAATGAGGATTTAATTAATTGTTGTAAAAAAAGAAAAAAGAAAAATCCCAGATATTCATATGATAGTACTGTGGCAGCACAGTGTCAGCAAATTCGATCATGCCTTTTCAGCAGATACCGATCTACTGCGTCCGCATTAAGCTTAGTTTTTGACAACACGATCTGGTAATATAATGTGACGAAAAAATGCAGTAAAATTCGAATATATCCTACTAACACTAAGTATCAACAGAAGTGTAACAAAACTTGTGCACATCGTGTTTTCACGGCGTGGCAACAAAAACGTAGCAAAAATCAAGCAGAATGTACCGTCACAACGTGACAACAGAATCGCGACAAAATTAGAGTACGGCCTGCCATCACGGCATGACAGCAGAAACGTAGCAGAAATCGAGCAGAATTTACCCTCACAACGTGACAGCAAAAACGCAGCAAAAATCGAGCAGGACGTGTCGTCACGAACTTCTAAAAATATTCATTTTGAATTACCTATGGAACAATAGATGTATGCTTTATAAATTTTTTTATATATGATATGTATTACTTTTTTCTAACAAAAATTATTCGTAAATGTTACAGCGTTTGCTGAATTTATTTGAAAATTTTAGATTACTTGATTCTAATGTTACATTACATTTAAAAATTCTCACTGGCACTGATGGGACTCGAACTTGAATCCTCGAGGCATCTCTCGATTGTGAATCTGTTGCTATAGACATTACACCACTTCATTGATCGATATAAATGTCTTACATTTTGTCAATATATATTGTAATTAACATAGTAATATAATTTTCTGATAATATGATTTAATAAAATGATTTAATTTCGATAAAAATTATATTTTTTGTAGTTTTATTGTTAATTTAACCCTAGCTAATGAGGTGATGTCTAAGTCTCGCACATTCCATTTCGTTATCTCTAAATTTTTATAGTAAACATTTTTTTTATTGTTAACTGTTATTAAATAGACAAAATCATAAAAGACTATAAAGATTGAGTAATTATAAAATAGTACAATTTAAAAAAAGAAAAATCTATCTTATTATATAAGATTTAATGAAATTAATTAAATTTATGTATAAATCTATAAAAATTAACGCTTATTATAATTGATGGGGTATCTGTCTAATGTAACCATAAAATGTAAATAAGATTAGATAATAATAGTAATTTCTCACGAATTCTCAAAATATTCCAAGGAATACTTCGCGAAATATTCATTATAATATTTTTCTTCTCTCTCTTTCTCTCTCTCTCTCTCTCTCTCTCTCTCTCTCTCTCTCTCTTCTCTTTCTCTTTATATTAAAAAGGAAATATTTAAAAAAGATGTTCTCTTCAGATTTATGCTTTCTTCAGATGAAGTTCCGCGTGATCTTCGTTTATACATTATTATGAGAGAATATGTACCCAAGTAGGGATTTACTACTGGCATCAAAGTGGCCCAATACCGATTTATGATAATCGTTACTGGCATAGTACTAGATGCCGGTACGGGTTTAGTATTGCTATGATACTGAGATGATAGAAAAGGGCCAGTATCGGAAAACAGTACTGTCACAGTACCGAAAATCAATAATGTACCAGTATAAAAAAAATATTGATTCCTAGCACTGGGGAAATACCTATTCCCATTACTGGGCCAGTATCGATTCCTAGTAATTTTTATTATTTGTACAATTATTAATATCACAATTATATAATATGGGAACAAAGATCAAACTATGACCCTCTTGTAGTACAGGTGTATTTTTAATAGTCATATAAGGAAAAAAATCTTCGGGGCGAATTGACGGTTGGAATTGAACTCGAGTCTACCGCTTGTCAGGCAAGCGTTCTTACTACTGAGCTATCTAGGTTTCACGTTAATGACCTCTTCCATTTTCCCATAAAGACATTGGTATCGTCTGTTTTTCGGTACCGGCACAATACTGGCTCAATATTCTGTATTGGCAGATTGTATACGATTTTTACTTGGATATCCAGTACTGATTCTACAAATAGGGCCAATACCAATCATACAGCTTTTTTAATACTGAATCAGTACCGAAAACGACAAACACTTTTCGATAACGCCCCAGAACATGTACGGTACGATTATCCAGTATCTAACCTTAATATGGAGCCAGTACCAATAATACAGCTTTTTTATATTAGGTCCAGTACTGAACCAGTACCAAAACGGGACATCCGCTTTTCGGTATCAACCCAGTATCGGGCCATTTTTCCGTACTGGCGAATTGTATACGATTCCTAGTTGGGTAGTTAAAACTAAAAAAATCTGGTTAAAAAGATCAAATAAAATATTAAAATAAAAATCTTTTCGCAGTACTGAGAGAAAAGAGAAGAATTAATTCTCCCGCGTTTTAATTACATAAAAAAATATATAAAAAATGTGTAATCGCGCTTAGTGCGCACACACCAGTGCTGTTGAAAAGATTTTTATTTTAATATTTTCTTTGATCTCTCTTTTTAATCAGATCTTCCTTTAACTATATATTCTCATGATGATGTATAACGGAAGATCATGCGATCTTCATCTGAAGAAAGCATTAATATCTGAAGAGAATATCTTTTTTAAATATATTTTTTTAATATAAAGAGAGAGAGAGAGAGAGAGAGAGAGAGAGAGAGAGAGAGAGAGAGAGAGAGAGAGAGAG
>NW_022639675.1:174907-185540 GCF_010583005.1 Odontomachus brunneus
AGAGAGAGAGAGAGAGAGAGAGAGAGAGAGAGAGAGAAGGAGAGAAGAGAAACATCAAAATAAACTTTAATAACGTTATATTTCCATGTGTTGTCGCAAGCACGTACTTAGATAGCATTTAGTTATTGTACATTTAGCATTTAATAATGTAACTGTTTACATTGTCGAGTGGCAAATTATAACTACTTTGTTACTGTTACCTCGTGTATGGTGGTACATTATTCAACAAATTTATTGTAGATCTCTTTGTAGTGTACCTCCAATTAAAATAATTAACAATTAAATATATTGGATTGTAAATGAAGCACCCCGTTAAGAAAACAACTTTTCGTGCTACATTTCTGTCGTCTTTCTGCTGTTACGTTTGAACGACACGTGATAAATTTCTGCTGTTTCTGCCGTTACGTTCGAGTAGCACGTCGTGATCGATTTCTGCCGCGTTTCTTCTGTCTCATAATGTTATTTAATTAGTTTGATTTCTAATGCCTTTCTGTTCGCATGATATGACATCATTCTTTGTTCGATTTTATGTTGCTTCATGTCGAAAAATCATGTTTGCACTCAATATTTAAATTTTTCTCTTGCTATGTTCACATATCGTACCTTATTTTTGCACTATTTTTATTTGTGCCATCATATCATGACGTAGATTCTGTTAGATTTCTGTTACATTTGTACACGCACTATCTGACATAGCAGATTATACTTTGTTACTGCCTAAATTATGTCAGCATAGCATGCAGCACAAACTTAGCAAAATCTGACTTTTGCAGGCTTGGCTATCTGGGATCTTAAGTCTTCTGGATACTTGCCGCAGTTATATTGGATCGTGACATTAGAGACGAGAAATAACACATTGAAAATTGTTGCATGCTAGTTTCAAATAAAAAGATATTTGAATAAAAGAATGCTTTAGATCACTTGAGCATATTTATGAAATACTTTGAAAACTATTCTTTTCCTTTGACAGCTAATAAATAGTCGTAAAATTAATGTAATAAAATCATAAGAAGAGGAAAGCTACATATAACGTTAATTTGACAGCTATTTATTGATTGTTTAGAGAAAAAATAGTTTTCGGTATATTTTACAAATATGCTCAGGCAATCTGAAGTGTTCATATAAATATTTTTTTATTTAAAAATAGCACACAAGAATTTTAGGCATGCATTTTCTCATTTCTGACATTATCAATCAAGAGTTCCATAGGGAAAAATCAGAAACTTTGAACAAAATTTCATTGCATTTTGAAGATTTATTGACGTATTTCGTCATTATTTTACGTACGCTCACTGATAGAAAGGTTTCTCCACTTTTTTGTATGCGTCTTTGTATGCGTTGGAACGTATCTGTCTTGTCTAATAAGAGAGTTCTTCCATTGAAGAACGAATTTTCCCACTAGCCAAGACTGATACTTTCCGAAATGCATCCGAAAAATTGAAAAAATATTTCTGTCGGCCAATGTGCAAAAATGTTAAAGTGAGAAAAAATGTGTGAATAATTTATATTTTAATATATATTTTATATCTTATAAATGGGAAAAGTACAAAAAAAATATAAAATTTAGAATATCTCTAAAAATATTTACTCTTCAATAATTTTATCCCAGTACTTTTATACACAAAATGATTCTAGGAATTGATCTGTGCTAAAAAAAACCATATCATTCCGGTTTAGAAATTTAAACTGACCCTGTAAAAACTTTAGTGCCATAAGATCAAGCTAATAGTACCATTATTCCTTTTAAAATCCTAATATATTTGTCTGAAAATGTTTTCTTAATAAGCTTTAGTTTCGAAGTTCTTAGTTTATTTAATTTAAAATGGAACACTCTGAAAATGACCATATAGAGAAATTTATATTTATGAATACGATATGCGATTTTGTTTATTTTTAACATTATTGCGTGTATGTTATATGGAGGAGATAATTAGTAAGTCGAATAGTATAGAAAACAAAAAGTATTGTTGTAAAATCGCAGCCCGAAGACATATGGAACGTTATTAAGCGGGACAATGCAGGAACTGAAGAATTTGTTTTCGCGAGCAGGCGCGATCTTCAAACTATTCTTTGCTACTTTAGACGGCGTAATCGTCTTCGACACGGATGTGGAATCGGAAACGAAGCTGTTAACGAAAGGTGAGCGATCCTATTACGTCCTAACGATTCTTTAACCCGAACCATTTTTGCCTTTATTGAGCACATCCTGTCTTGTCCTTCGCAAGATAGAAGAACTTCCAACATAATCTAGTTTTTTTCTTGACTGTTATGTAATTATTCGCGAATAACATTTTATGTGAAGTAATTCAAATTATAAATTTTCTTCATTTTTACTTTGATTACTTTATTATTAATTTTAAATTGATTTATTTTAAAGGATTATATCAGCTTGACGCACTTGAAAATAAACCATTTTCATGAATTTCTGTTTAATGTTCTTTAATAATAATTATGATTTTATTTTTTTATATGTATTATACATACATTGAAATATTAAAAAAACATTAGTTATAATAAGAAATAAAAAAATATATCTCTTGATAAAAAATGGGAATAATTGGTGAGTGTAATTCAGCTCGCATATGTAATTTAAAAACAAAAAATGAAACAATTTCTTAAAGTTTAAACTGTCGCTATTTATTATCGGGTCACTGTTTTATTTTTGTAAAATTATGGAAATTATAAATAGTTAAAAAAAAATTAGATTTTGACGAAAAAAAACGCGCCTTCTTTTCAATGCCAAAAGGAGACCAAAAAAAATAAAAAAAAATCTGATAACAGAGAGTGTAATAAAAAATATTTCTGTAAAATTATATAGCAATCCGTGCATTACAAAATGAGTTAGAACACCCACCATCTGGAAAAAAGTTGTTTCGAGAAAAACGACTTTAAAGTTTTCATAAGAATTTACATCGATGTAGCATCAATAAATTTTTGTTTTTTTTAATAATCATCGACCTTTGGTCCATAATGGACATCTGCAGAAGTAGATGGAAATGATTCTATAGATGATCTAGCAATGTAGTGGAAAGAATGTTCCTCGAATGTCAAATTGAGTGTGCGGTCTTTGGCGATGTGGATGTGTTTGCATATCCTTTTGCATTCTATACCCTTACAAAAATATTTCACCGGTTTTAGCCCTCGAAAATGTTTAATTTGAGTAGTAAAAGCGTGCATTCAACACAGCGAGTACGAGCCCATTTATAGGTCGGAAAGGAGCACTTTTACTAAAAACGAGTGGTGATTACGGTTTGCTAAGGAATAGTAAAAACGTACCATTAAGTGTATTTTTGGATGGTAAATGAATGCAGCGCAATGGAAATTTGAGATATGCAAACGTGCATTTAGCTACGAGTACAAACCCACACAGCACCAACATATTTCAAGAAGTTTTCAAAAAGCTTTCATTATGAAATATGAAACATTTCAAAGAAATATTTCGGACATGTTTTAGATATCTTTCAGATATAAAATGTCAGATATAAAATGTCAATTCATAAAATGTCCGCTATGATGTATTATCTGAAATGTATCTGAAATGTTTCAAAAATATATGGGAAATATTTCAGATATTTTTTTTGTGTACAGAAACTATTCGTATTTTTATATTTAGAAACTATTCATAAATGTCACAGTGTTTGCTGGAAATTTTACATTACTTGATTTTAATATTACATCACATTTAAAAATTCTCACTGGCACTGGTGGGACTCGAACTTGGACCCTAGAGGCATCTTTGGATTATGAGTCTGTTGCTTTAGACACTACATCACAATCTTCGATCGATATAAACGTCTTACATTTTGTCTATATGTGTTGTAATTAACACAGTAATATAATATATTTTCTGATAATATGATTTAATAAAATCATTTTATTTTAATAAAAATTATATTTTTTGTAATTTTATTGTATGTGTAAATTTAACATTAATTAGCTAATAAGGTGAGGTCTACAAAATTCCGCACATTCCATTTTGTTATCTTTAAATTTTTATAGTAAACATTTTTTTATTAACTGTTATTAAGTATATATAGTCATAAAATACTATAAACTTTGAGTAATTATAAAACAGTACAATTACAAAAAGAAAAAAAATCCACCTAACCATATAAAATTTAATTAAATTAATTAAACTTATGTATAAATATATAAATCAAAGCTTATTATAAACGATTTCTGAAATATTTAAGTGAAAAAGAGTTTGATGAAACATTTCACAAATATTTCTGAATTATTTCAATGTTATATTTTAATATAATTTCCAAGTTATCTTTCAGAAAGCATTTTGAAAGGTGTGTTCTGTAGGAAATACGTTTTTAATATTCACAAACACTTATATTGCATATTTTTAAATAGCACGCGAATAAAAATTATAATTATTAATTCTTAGAGAGCTGGCAACATCATTGTAGTGGGTAGGTTATATAAGGTTTAATTATTATATATGATATAAATATATAAAAAGTTTATTATATTTTTTTAAATGTTAGAAATATAATATACTAAATAAAGCCAGTCAAAAGTAAAGACATGTTGTGTCTCTAAAAAATTGCGTAATTTGACATATCTTACGGAATAGACTAAATTTTTTTTGTGAATTTTATATTAACCATCATAAAGTATAGATTTTTACTTGCAATTAAAAAAAGAGGCGGATTTATAGGATTTATAGGATGTCGAAGTTGCGATATATCGAATTTACCCCCCATGCATTTTTTTAAATCGTTTAATTTGACGTACTCTATTGAGCGGAATTAATTATTTTCACAAATCTTACGATAACCATCGTAAAATAAAATAAAAAAGATTTTAAATACGATAATATTTCGCAGTATCATGCTCATTTAAAATTAAAATGCATAGGTAACTTTGACATATCGCAACTCCGCGAAAAAAAATCGTACAAATCCGCCTTTTTTTAAATTGCAAGGGAAGATCTATACTTGACGATGATTATCATGAATTTTACGAAAAAAATTTAGTCCACCCCGTAGAATATGTCAAATTCTGCAATTTTTTTAGAGACGTGACACATATTTACTTTTGAAAGGACTGCGGGAAGGGAAGAGAATAAATTCAAAATCGGACGAATGCTTTTTAAAGTACAGACTTCACTCTTTACAATACAGAAAAGAGATTCTAAATACGATAATGTTTCGCGGTATTATACTCATTTAAAATTGTGCGAAATTTCGAAATAAACTTATCTATTCCATGATTTTGTTGACGAGTGTATAATAGTCGTGAATATATAATTGTTTGCTTATCACATCAAGTAACATCTATTAATAAAATTGTGCCTTCGAGCTTTGTGGGTAAATATACATAAAATGATATTCTAACCTAAAAACTTATTACTCGTCAGTTAAACAATTTTGAAGAACTCTTTTTGCATCTGAAAATGAGCTCAGAATTGGTGATATATTTATAATATACAATATATATTTATAATATACAACAGAATTTCTTTAATTTTTTTCTTCTTTCTTTAATTCTTTGTGCTATCTGGGAGGACACGAAGAAAAAGGGCAAGATAGAACACTAAGTGACTTGTTTACCCTTAAGATGAAATTTATTCAAAGTTTATTAACAATTTATTCAAATTTTATTAACAAATAAAATAAAAAAGTGTGAATATATAATTGTATTAAATTATAATCATACATAATTACATTCATGATTCATATTTGAAATTTGTTTATACTCAGAGTAAGTCAACTTTTTAATAACTTTTTAATAATATCTCCAACATCAGTAAGACGTTTTTAAATGTCAACTTGCTACCTAAATACATGGTTTGCCTACAAGACTGTTCAAGTGATAAGCAAAAATATTCTTAGGTTATATTATACTTTTCGGCATATTGTATAGACAACACAAAAAGGCAGATATGCGAAGAAATTAAGTTGTTTCCAGAACGTATTTTCCAAAGAAATAGAAAAGACTATTGTGCAAGAATAAGTAATATGTTAAGGAATAGAAAAGACTACTGTGCAAGAATAAATAATAAAGCACCAAAGACGACACTTTGTTTTTGGACACTTTGGTTTATGTCTTAATATAAAGCTCAAAATATAAATGTAAATATCTATATATGTAGTTGGAAGTATCTTCTATCAGATAATATCACATTTTTACTGAAATTGTTTCTAGATTTAAAATAAAAAATGTTTTCGTAAAACGCACGAAAATGGAGTTCAAAGAAAACAGGTGCCAAAACCGACATATCTATTGGAATTTATATAACATATCGCATATATAATAATATTTAATAATAAATAATTCATTAATGCGTTTAATAGTTGAATAATATTCATTTATTTAAAATATAATGTTACAAAAGGGAAATATAATTAAATAAATATATATCTTCTTCCATTTTTTTCATGTTTTCACATATTTTACATATGTTATATTTTTAAACTAAATAAAATTAAACTTTAAAATAAACAAATGTCACGTCATAATGGGAGGTTATTAAGTTATGTTAGTCACAGAGTATTGTACCTATCGCACTGTAGGTATGTCACTTTAAGACATATTCTCATAAATTTTTTCAAGTTATACAGTAAAAAAGTGATGAAAGTAAAAATATTTTTACAAAAGCCAAATGCATGTAGAAGAACTTAATATTGAATAAAATGATAATTATCGCTATTTAGTCTACGTACTTCATCAATAAAAATCATAGAAGTAAAAATTGCGAATTTCTAAAACTTGATATTTGCTAATTTAGCATATAAAGAAACAAGAAATATACAAAGTATGAATTTTTTATGACTTAACTGATGAAATGGATTACGTTTATATTAGTTTGGATAAAATACAACATTTAATATATGAGATATATAAGAGGTATGTCGCTTTAGGAGATCTATGTCGCTTTTGGCTACTTTCCTTTATGTTAAGAAGATGAATACAAAATTATATAGTATGACTAAAAAATCTTTGCAAATATTAGCATTCAAATTAGCTGGAAAAAATTATATTGAGCATCTATTAACTTTTATTGGTACTATTTATTGCTTTTTAGATATCCATAAATATATGATCTTTTTTATATTACAATCGATTATAAGACTTTTATTTAGTATTCCATCTTTCCCGCATCTTTTGAACAAGTCAAAAACTGACACCACTTTTCTTTTTGTTATTTTTCCATAAGAAAATTTAAGAAATATATTTTTTCTTATGTTAACTTTTAAGAAAATAGTCCAAACTGTATGTCATATGTCATAATTTTTTAAAAATAATTTTATTTTAACCATGTTTTTACGGCAAAAACGTTTCAAAAAGTGTTC
Source organism: Odontomachus brunneus (assembly GCF_010583005.1). Lineage (NCBI taxonomy): Eukaryota > Metazoa > Arthropoda > Insecta > Hymenoptera > Formicidae > Odontomachus > Odontomachus brunneus. The sequence continues at coordinate 182,212 of NW_022639675.1, forward strand.
CATCTTGCCCGCCTTTTCCTTATAGGAATAAAAAAAGAAACAAGACGGTATAATTTAATAATTTTTAATTAGTACCAGGTCTGTAAATATGAAACCGGAATTTGCCCATAGATGGCCCTAGCTGTCAATGTAGTTACCGTCAAACCGCGTCATTGGCGCCATTTCCTTGTTGACATCTCTGACAAAGATTTTCAACTCACAACAATACAAGTTTCATACAACAGCATAGTTTGTAATAGCGTTGAACATGTCGAATTTTGTGCCTGGAAACTACGGACAGCATTGATTTTCTGTTACCATTTGAAGAAAACTACTGCAGAATCGCATCGAATGCTTGTCGAAGCTTACGGTCAGCATGCTCTTGGTAAATCACAGTGCTTTGAGTGGTTTAAAAATTCAAAAGTGGCGATTTTGACGTGAGAAACGAAGAACGTGGAAGACCACCGAAAAAGTTTGAAGACAGCGAATTGCAAGCATTGTTGGATGAGGATGACACTCAAACGCAACAACAACTCGCGGATCAATTAAATGTGACACGAGAAGCCGTCTCCATACGTTTGAAAGCCATGGGAAAGATCCAGAAGATGGGAAAATGGGTTCCACATGAACTGAATGAAAGACAGCAGGAAAACCGAAAAACCACTTGCGAAATGCTGCTCGCCAGGTACAAAAGAAAGTCATTTCTCCATCGAATTGTGACTGGCGATGAAAAGTGGATATATTTTGAGAATCCTAAGCGTAAAAGATCATGGGTAACTCCAGGCGAACCATCGACATCGACTGCAAGGCCAAATCGCTATGGACGGAAGACAATGCTCTGTGTTTGGTGGGATCAGAAGGGTGTGATCTATTATGAGCTGCTAAAACCTGGCCAAACCGTTAATACTGAACGCTACCGACAACAAATGATCGATTTGAATCAAGCTTTGCGTGAAAAACGACCAGAATATAAAAAAAGGCAACACAAAGTGATTTTGCTTCATGATAATGCACCATCGCACACAGCAAAACTGGTCAAAGAAACGATTGAGGCGTTTAGTTAGGAAATACTTTCGCATGCGGCTTACTCACCAGACTTGGCTCTGTCCGATTACTATTTATTTGCATCGATGGGACACGCACTTGCTAAGCAGCGCTTCACTTCTTACGGAAATGTACGAAAATGGCTCGATGACAGGTTTGCCTCAAAAGAGCAACAGTTTCTTTGACGTGGCATCCACAAATTGTCAGACAGGTGGGAAAAATGTATAGCTAGCGATGGGCAATACTTCAAATAAAATATTTTTTATCATTTTCATACAATAAACGTGTATTTTCTATACAAAAATTCCGGTTTCATATTTACATACCTGGTAGTCGTGTTAGTAGCATTCGGTCCTATTTTTAATTTTAATGGAAAATACGACGTATATGCGAGTATGCATGAGTATTTTTTAGCAAATTGCTCGTTTTTAACACTCTTTTTTTCAGCTAGCGAGTGACATCATTTTAATATGTTCCTCTTTTAGTCAGTTTCGTTTTAATACAGATTTACATTGAAACGAAAGTGAGTAAAAAAGGAACGTATTAATGTACTTTCACTCACCAGCTGAAGAAAGAGTGTTAAATAGGAGCAATCTGCTCAAAAAATTCATGCATACTCGCGTATATTCGTCATGATTTTTCGCTGGATACATTGCACGTGCTTCAGAGTGCAAGAAACGATCATAAGAATTAAGAAACGAGTAGAAAATGGGCTAAAAACGGGCCAAAAGTGGGCCATATGAAGATAAAAACAGTGGAATATTTTTGTAAAGGTAATTATATAAATGTCTCAATTTGTCTCAATTATAAGATAATGTCCAACAATTGAAAGACATGTAAAATATGATAATAATGATATGGTAACTACATGATAGCATGTAGTTACCATGCCATCATTAAATGAACATGAGGCTAAAAATGCAGCAATTTTAACTATTTTTATCCCATTGAACAAAATTTTCGACGCGAAAGTCAGAACTAATACATCAATAGACATATAGGGTGTCTGGTAATTGTAACACACCAACTCCATAGGGGTGTAGAGCTAAGCGAAAGGATCAGAAAAGTCCTCTTCCATTTAGCGATAACGCGTCTTGTTTGTTAGTAACAACCGCGTAAATTTTGGCGTTTGTTACGCCCATCGCGGCCTATAGACACTTCGCGACGAACTGTGTACGTCGAGGCTGAGCGGTAACGCGGCTCGCGTTGACTGCCGCGATGGCATCTTGACGCTTTGACGCTGCCGGCGCGCGGCGAGGCGACGATGAACGCGTTACCACTCACAAGGGGAACCCGGCAGTCTCTCATCACCGATTTGAATAAAATTTTATGGGTGTGTAGTATGCATTTATACATTTACTCCTGTAAAGCCGTAGGACCCACTATTGAGGCATTCTCGAGAAATATTTTTTTAAATATTTCGAGAAAAATTTTTGTCTCTATAGTACCGTTACGGAAAAGCAATCTTCGAGCTAGCAGCGTAGCGTCCACGGTAAGATGTAGACTACTACGCTCGGGGTTGCAGGTTCGATTCCCTGAATAAATTTTTTTTTCTTTTTATTTAAATCTTATATATTTTTAAATTTGTATATAACACAATTTTAAACCGTTTTTAATTATTTTATATCAAATTTTTTAATAAGTAATTTGTATGTTAAATAAATATTTTTCTTAATCAAGGAATTTAAAAATGCTCATTTATTATTAATTAAATTAAAATTTCTCATGCAATCAAAAATTTCTCATGCATATCAAAAAATTACAAAATTGTACATATCTCCTTAAAAGCAATAGAGAAATAGCCAATCGTGAGGATGCTATTAAAATACAATCTTTAGTTCACAATCAGTTAAGCGCACCAATCTTTTGTGATATGTTAAAATATGCATGGTTTGCATCTCAAATAACAAATGAAAGAACTTTTTTTAAAAACGTTAACGAAGTTTGTTTTCCAGATTCTGTTAATAAAACAAATTGTACAGACTGTGCGCATGAAATGTCTATGATTATATGTGCATGGTGCAACGAACTATTATGTTTTAAATGTTTTTATGATAAATACCACCCTAAAAGCTGCAAACTTATTGTAAAACAGTAAATTGTACATTTTAACTTATTGTGTAACAGTCGTTATAAATTCTTATTGGAAATATATTTTTTGTGTGCATGAGAAATTTTAATTGAATTAATAATAAATGAGCATTTTTAAATTCCTTGATTAAGAAAAATATTTATTTAACATACAAATTACTTATTAAAAAATTTGATATAAAATAATTAAAAACGGTTTAAAATTGTGTTATATA
>NW_022639675.1:185550-190737 GCF_010583005.1 Odontomachus brunneus
ATAATTAAAAACGGTTTAAAATTGTATTATATACAAATTTAAAAATATATAAGATTTAAATAAAAAAAAAAAAAAATTACTCAGGGAATCGAACCTGCAACCCCGAGCGTAGTAGTAGTCTACGTTTTACCGTGGACGCTACGCTGCTATCTCGAAGATTGCTTTTCCGTAACGGTACTATAGGGACAAAAATTTTTCTTGAAATATTTAAAAAAATATTTCTCGAGAATGCCTCAATAGTAGGTCCTACGGCTTTACAGGAGTAAATGTATGAGTGCATACTACATACTCATAAAATTTTATTCAAATCGGTGATGAGAGACTGCCGGGTTCCCCTTGTCAGTCTTGACGCACACAGCTCACCGCGTCTATAGACCGCGATGGGCGTGACAAACGCCAAACTTTACGCGATTGTTACTAACAAACTAAACGCGTTATCGCTAAATGGAAGAGAACTTTTCTGATCCTCTCGCTTAGCTCTACGCCTCTATGGAGTTGGTGTGTTACAATTATCAGACATAATATGTATATGTATACATATATATATTCTTGCAAAAATACTGTGAAAAGATAATAGCTGTAAGATAAAAAAAATACTCAAAAGACCGTCTTGTGTCGTTAGATAATCGGATAAGCGGACCGTATCAGTTTTTACTTTAAATGCTGCTTCAGTTAAACGGTGGTAACTTTGTCAATTTTATGAATTTTTATATGCGACTTATTTTAAACAGTTTTTAAATGTTTAAACATTAAAATTCAGTAGAAAAAATTTAGAAAATTTCATACTTTCAAAATGGTGTAACCCCTTAAATGTCACTTTAAATTATCGATTTCAGTGGTGGACGCGTATGGTAGCATTGCTTGTATCGCGAACGGGATGGATACGAAAACGTACATTGAGATATCAGAAGCATTCACCAAGTTGACTGTTGATTATCAAAGCGATATAAAGTGTGCATCTCCGAACAGCGTGCTGACGCATCTTGTTCAAATGGCGAAAGACGCATCTTATTTTTTGTCCACAATCAAGGTATGCCAGTATACGACTAAAAAGAAGAAAAATAATGGGAAATTGTAAATATATGATTATTATGTATAGGACCAGAGTGATAAAAACATAGAAAGAACTACAGTAGCTACTATGCGTTTGCTGAAAGTAGTCGAAAAATTAACGGCGATTTATGGCACGTTTCTCACATATGAGATGATACTGTGTTTAATCGCACTATCGACGGAAATGCATGGGTGATGAATCTTTTATTAATCATTTATTTACTCAGTCATTATAGAAATATTCAACTATTGACGACAAAAACACTGTTTAAAAATAAAATATGTGACTATTATAATTATTTACCAGAATTATGAGTCAGAATCGTATTACTGAAAACTTGTATTTATTTTATTATTTTCTACATAGGCATTCATATTTAAATCTAACAAAAGACGGCAGAAAAATAATATCAGTCAATGCTACATCCTTTTTAGATATTATTTTTGACCATGATGATTTTAAGCAGGTAAAACTTTAAAGTGTGTTATTACGCTCTCTGTAGTATTATAATAAAATCTTATATTGCGTAACATTTATATACAGGGTGCCCGTGTAAGACATGCCAAAAGAAAAATATAAGTAGAACAGATAAAAGTGAACAAAAATTGTACAGGTCATTTTTCAAATAACCACGTATAATTTCGAGATATTAATTAAAATAGTTGGGCATATCAGAGCGCGGAGACGCGGTAGGCGAGACATACGGTTTGTCGCAGCCTACGAAGAAAATGGAGCGCACGAGAAAATGGAGAAAACGAGCGCACACATGGAGCTATCTATTTCTATATGCCAAACGGCCCAACTCTCTGGTCTATAAGATAGGTTCGCGAGCAATCGTCCATTTTTTTCGCCGGCCGCGGCGAGCCGTATGTCCCGCCTGTCGCGTTGCCGCGCTCTGATCTGTCCAACTATTTTAATTAATACATGGTCTGTCCGGAAAGTAATGAGACTGATTTTCTTGGGCCATTCAGAAGGGTCGGGGGACAGAGTCCTCTGGCATGACAGTTGGTGGGGAATATCAGGTAAACGGTCCGACCCAGCTCGGTTGCCTCTGAGCCTTTACAGAGTACAGATCACTTGCGAAGTGGACAGCTGTTTGAGCGTCGCGTCACGGGTCAAAATGCAGCGCAGTATCGATCAGCAATATGTGATAAAGTTTTGCGTTAAACTCGAAAATTCTATGACTGAGACGCTTGCTATGATAGAGAAAGCATACGGGAAGGATACGGTAATAAAATAAATAAAGATGAAAATATATAATTTCTAAAATTATTAAAATTATTAAAATTATTAATATATATTTATATATTAATAAAATTAAAAATAAACATAAACATATTAAATTAAATATTATATAAATATCTATATATTATCTATCTATTATTTTTTTATAAAAATTATATTTTTATTTATTATAGGCTTTATAGTTTAATTAAAACATTAATTTTGTAAATTAAATTTATATTATTTTTAATATTTAAGCTTTAATATTTAGTAAAAAAAAAATAAATTATATAATGCTTTATCGAAAGCATAAGTGTTTCGGTGGCACAAAACGTTCAGAGAAGGAAGAGAGGACATCGAGGGTGAGCAACGCGCAGGGCGCCCATCAACGTTTCAACTTCGGACTATGTGACTAAAGTGAAAGCGGTTTTGACATGAGACATTTTAATATCTCCGAAGTGTGAGACATTGATGGGCACCTTGCGCGTTGTTCATCCTCGATATCCTCTCTTCCTTCTCTGAACGCTTTGTGTCACCTAAATATTTGTGCTTTCGATAAAACATCCTTCCCGTATGCTGTCTCTATCATAGCAAGCCTCTCAATCGCAGATTTTTCGAGTTTAACGCAAAACTTTATCACGTATTACTGATCGATATTGCGCTGCATTTTGACCTGTGACGCGACGCTCAAACAGCTGTCCACTCAGTAAAGGCTCAGAGGCAACCGAGCTGGGTCGGACTGTTTATCTGACATTCCCCACCAACCGTCATGTCCGGGAACTCTGTCCTCCGACCCTTCTGATTGGCCCAAGAAAATCAGTCTCATTACTTTCCGAACAGACCATATTTCGAAATTTTACGTGGTTGTTTGAAAAATGACTTCTACAATTTTTGTTCACTTTTATCTGTTCTACTTATATTTTTCTTTTGGCACATCTTACGCGGGTATATATATATACAGAGTGTCTGATTCGTACCGCAGCGCGTGTGCTGATTGGCCAGTAGGCTGCCGTTCGGTAGAAATCTTTCGTTGTTAATATCTCAAAATTTTACGTGGTTGTTTAAAAAAAGACATCGATTCTATTACTCATCCCGATCTATTCTAGCTATATATTAGCTCTGGTACGGTACGAGTCAGATACCCTGTGTATGTGTGTGTGTGTGTGTGTGTATGTGTGTGTATGTACAGGGTGTCCCATTTTAAGTGGGCATCCCGAATAATTTCGGAGGAAGTGATTTTAAAAGAAAATGATCCAGACAAAAGTTGTTGCATTCAGAGGGAGACGTTCAATGGTGATCTTGAAATTGTCCTATATTACTTTCCTCAAGGTTATTCCAAAGTCAAAGTATTTTTTTTTTAATGGAATGACGTAATTTTGGTAACGGCAATCGATAGAGCGGAAAATTTTACGTTAAAAACATGGGTTCATATGTCCTGATCGGTGAACTAGTTGGATCGTCTTCTGATCTTATCTTCACTGGTTGGATTATCTCCTGATCTTACCTTCACTAGTTGGATCATCTTCTGATCTTATCTTCACTGGTTGGATCATCTTCTGATCTTACCTTTACTGGTTGCATTTTTTCTGATTTTGATTTTACTGATTACGATCCAAGTTCTTTGGACTGGTAGTTTAAAATAGGATATGACCTTTCTTCACCTACATTAGGTCGACCGATCAGAACATATGAATCCATGTTTTTAACGTAAAATTTTCCGCTCTATCGATTGCCGTTATCAAAATTACGTTATTCCTTAAAAAAAAAAATACTTTGATCTTGGAATAACCTTGAGGAAGGTAATATAGGACAATTTCAAGGTCACCATTGGACGTCCCTCTCTGAATGCAACAACTTTTGTCTGGATCATTTTCTTTTAAAATCACTTCCTTCGAAGTTATTCGAGGTGTCCACTTAAAATGGGACACCCTGTATATATATACAGGGTGTCTCAAAATTGTAACACACCAACTCCATAGGAGCGTAGAGCTAAGCGAGAGGATCAGAAAAGTCCTTTTCCATTTGGCGATAATGTGTCTAGTTTGTTAGTAACAACCGCGTAAAGTTTGGTGTTTGTCACGTCCATCGCGGCCTACAGACGCTCCGCGGCGAGTTGTGTGCGTTGAGGCTGAGCGGTAATGCGAGGCGTTCATCGTCGCCTCGCCGCACGCCGGCAGCGTAAAAGTGTCAAGATGTCATCGCGGCGGTCAGCGCGAGCCTATATAACCGAGAAATTAATTACGAAAGATTATGGAAAAGTGTACTGAATGGTAGAGAATGGATCGTTCGAGTCACAGCGCAGCCCAGTAATATAGCGTGCGGATGTCACGCGTGGCAATTGGAAGACAATGTAGCATTGCCTATATTTATTCCGCTTCTACATCTCGCCTCGGCGCGGTGCAGCAAGACGTAGGAGCATAGCGTTAGAAGTATAGGCAGTTGTCTTCCAATCGCCACGCGCGACATCCACGCGCTATATTACTGGGCAGCGCTGTATTCGAGCTTCCATCCTCTACCATACAGCACACGCTTTCCCTTAATCTCTTGTAAATAATTTCTTGGTTATTACGAATATCGCAAAACGGTATAAGACTTTTATGTTTATTTTAACCCGCTCTACGTTTTCACGAGAGCTTCATAGCTTGTTCTGGGACACCCTGTATATACAGGGTGTCCCGAAGTCCCATGATGACCCTTGGTGAGAACGTAGAACGGATTGAAGTGAGCAAGAAAGTCCTGTGCCGGTTTGCGATATTCGCAATAGTTTTTGAGAAATTAATTATTTTGTCTCAACAAATCAGCGTACAGAAAGCGGCAGCGGAAAGAAAGATGCCTTCGGCCGACGTGCGACCGTGACACTCGCGAATCGTATCTCGCCGCATCCCTCCGCCCATAGCTACGAGACATAG
>NW_022639675.1:190755-197493 GCF_010583005.1 Odontomachus brunneus
AGAGAAACTATTTGCATGCACGCGAATAATGAATCACGCACTAGCGCGTAAGCATATGTATACTTATTGAAAACGAGAAAACAAGGACATACATAATAAAAGTTTCAGACTTTACGCATAATGTACGTTGTTTTCTGGTGAAAAAGAGAGAAAAGAAATAACCAGGCAGAGAGTACGAGATCTTTGTATAGTTCTAATGTAAAGACCTATATGTAATAATCGGTATTTTAATTATTTAATATTAAGTTCCACGTATAGTACGCGTCTATCGCTCTTTTGTTATTATTAATAATAACAATTACGTACTTCTAATTTGTTCGTTTCATCCAGTTTGCAATTAACGTATGTTTTCAGTATCAAATTATGTGCAATTACGCCTAACGTTGTGCAATGTTCACGCAGGATTTGTCATACGCACATGTGGATGCGCGTTTGCGTTATTATTTATATAAAAAAATACGCCGTTTATTTGTATAGTTTGGGTGCAGAGTACATGCTTGTAAATAACAAGAATGAAGGCAATGCTGTGCGCACCATAATGTTTTATCTGATTATATCATTATTTATACCCTGTATAAATGCGCGAGTCGATTAATGCGATTAATCATGCGCTTCTTCATTTTATTTTTTATCCCTTATAAACAGCTTGCTATCTAATATCTGTTGTATAATCACGAATAAGAATTAATATACGTTACATGCAGAAGCTGAAGTAGCATTGTTCATCTTTTGTGCTGTTGATATACTTGCACGATCAATTACCACAAATTATTAGCGAGAAAAATCCCTTCAACACGTAACACATGCATACTCTGCATATTTTAATGTGCGATAAACCTTTGTGTTATTACGTGTTTATTTGTATTATTTAAATTGTTAATTATGTAGATAGGATATATATATATATATATATATATATATATATATATATATATATATATCAGGCATATTTCGAATACGGGAGAAAAACCGATGTGAGTCAATTGAACTATCATCTATTGACAATCGCCGTCATAAAGAAGCTGAACAGCATGCCTTATGAACAACACTGCAAATGGTTTTTAGGTGTGGATTCAATTTTAGATGTCGCGTTCATACATATAGAACATCGTAAGTAACAATGCTAGTATCAAAGTTAAAATTATTAAAATTAATACTGCAATTCTAGACAAAATCGTAAAACTCGTAACTTGTTCTCGTAAGACTTGTAAGAACTTAGGAGTAGATCTCAATTCTATGCGAATTATATCCCAGTAAGCAAAGAACATTAAATTAACGTTTAGAAACGTTGATTTCATGTGCATTGTTTGGACATTTTTTAATATTATTGCATTTATATTTTTCACGTGTTATTTTGTAATATAATTTTTCTGAATGTTGTTTAAACGTTTTAAAAACATTACAAAAAATATATTTTTCAAATGTTACTTTATTTGAGATCAATGCAACATCTTAAAAATATTTCTGCCGGTTAAAACGTTATGGCAACCCTATTTCAACATTATTGAAACTTCCAAATCGCGGTCAAAATATGTTCATAACGATGTTTGATACAATATTAAACACTACATATTTTACAATATTACAAGTCTTTTAATATCATTGTAGCAACGTTGTATTAATGATTTTTTGCTTACTGGGATGTCATATGATAACTCGTAAATATCTATGATTTTCTTTTTTTTTTTTCATAAGTTACGTCTTTACGATTTTACGATTTACTTAGAATTGCAGCATGAAACTCGATCCAAACCCCGTTTGTTTCTGCTCGTAGTCCAAAGAGAAATCGTTGCTAGAGAATTGCGACTACCAGGTAACCATGAAATTGGAGAGCGTCCAAGATTGGCTGGCATTTACGAGGCGACTTTAGTGCCCATCTGCGATCTGATCAGTCAAATCCCTTCGGAAGCCTTTCACGCATTGGAGCTATTATTGCTGAAGCATCTATTATCTGGACGCTTTTGGAGCTCCCTATTGAGTTCGGACGTTTGGTGCTTTATTGGCAGGTACTAATGATGGGGAGAACTCTATGTAAATGAGCTGAAAAATAAGCAGTCTTTAGGGATTAAAAACAAAAGAACTATTCGATGAATCTCTTTAAAACTTTTAGTATATTTAATTGCACATAATTGAAACTTTTAGTACATTTAATTTAAATGCACACTTAAAGAACTAAATAGAAAATATTTGGTTTTAGCAATAGTAATGGATATTTTGATGATTAATGGAGGTCGATGTCGCAAACCTCGTTTTTGACGAGGAAAATTTGCGTACGCTCAAGCGGTCTCAATTTTAATTCTACAAAAAAAATCCTAAAAGATTTTTTTTATAAAAACCGCATGGAATAAACCTTAACTTGTTAAAAAAGCGGAAATATAGTGAAAATAAACGACTTCGAAAAAAAAGGTTTTAATTTTACAGAAAATTTTTATCTTAATTGTTTGAGAAATATTGTTTAAATAAATAAATATTAATAACATTTAGGTTCATTCTATTACAAAAGTAATAATGTACATGCACGCATAAGCGCAACGCAATTGGTTGAATAGTTTTTTAATTATGATGTACGCAAGTTGCGAAAAAGTAGTTCTGAGAAAAACGCGTTTAAAGTTAACGAAGCAAATAAATAACAGTTTTTGGAATCTCACGGCTCTTTTCGACTATTCTGCAATTTCAGTTTCATACAATAGGCCCTCCATTTCCTCGAAAAATTGGTTTTCTGCAATTTTTTTCTGTTTACGAGCTATCCGAGCCTTCTTTGTGCTGCTACAAGTTTGGCACTTCTGTCTGTTCAATCGCTTGCTGTCCAATAAATCGGCGTAAATTGCATTGCTGGCCAATTTTAAGTTCCAAAACATCCATTATTTTTAGCACTGCAGAATAGCCCTCGTTAAATATGCTAGCAGCAATATAAACAGCTGTTTCTATTATTTTAATGCCAGCGTGTAAGTGTTTAGGAGCTAGTCGTCAGATCATTGCATTTAGACTCTTATTAACATTTTGTGTATGCTCTCTCAAGCATCTCTCGGCCATTAAGAAACGTTAAAGTCTATTGTACAAAAGGGATTAAGTCGAAAAACGGGAGTAGTCCGGCCAAGACGCACCGGGCGGCTCTTGCGCGCGGCGCATAAACGTGTCCGTAGTACCATTAATACTTCGAAATGGGCTCTAAAACTTTAGGATTATATTCTCCATATAACAAGGATTTGATTTAAATGAAAAAATTGATTTTTCTAACCAGTTACATGGAGTTCTCCCCTTAACGTCGGACACATTGATTAAGGAAGTTGTAAGGAAGATGCAAAATGTTAAAAATGACATGAAATTTGAAATATAATTTTATTTATAAATAATGCATTGTGAGTTTTTTTTTAAATTTTTTCATCAGTTAATTTTTGTGTAAATTAATATAAAAGTTCAAGATTTTGTAATAGACTCTTACACAGAGAAAAAGATTTCTTTAGATTCAGAATGCCTATTTATTTGGCTTTGATTTGATTAAAAGACATCATAATATTATATCAAACAATATAATTTGATATCGCACACGCACATTTCCTTTTATTAGATTAAATTATATTATTTGATGAAAAAACATTATTATTAAAAAAATTTTCAACTAAATAATATATTATTTGGTTGCAATTTGAATTTTATTCTTTTTGCGTCGATTAAATCAGATTATTTGATAAAAAAACTATTGTTTTAAACATATTGTTTTCTAATCTAACCCATTGTGTTTGGATTAATCAATATAATATTTGGTTAAAAATTCAAAAGCCAGTGTGGCATCACTGGTTCATTAATATACATTTTTGTTAATATTCGTTATATATTGGCTATTGTTGTATTGTTTTTAACATTTACCAGTAAATATAACACGGAGAAGGCTTTATAGATATTATAAAAATGTATTATAACTACAATACTGTAAATATATCGTTAGAATTAATTGACATCTCTAATTCTTATAGGAGAGTTCGAAGCATAATGGAAACTCTTTAAACAAGTTTCAAACATATTAAAAATAAATAAATGAATTCAGTTTTGCACAAAAAGATTAACTATCCATTATAAGAAAAATACAAACTTTACTGTGAAGGAATAGTTAGTTTAAAAGTATGAAATTATCGTTTTATTAAAAGTATGAATTAACCTCATTATGTTTCTCACATGAAACAAAAACCTTTAGTGAATGTCTAATAGACATCCAATATGGAAATTCAAAACCTCTAACAAACGTTCATATAACATCTAAAGGACTTCTACTGAACACCGAATATCCGCTTGTCGTACTTCCATACAATTTCTATTAGACGTACCGAATGAAGATTCTATAGAGGTTCTACAGAGATTCCGTGGAAGTTCTATGTAGATTCTATATACGTGCATGTATGAATATTTACTAAAACTTTTACATTAGTCAATTCCTTAAATTGTTAAAATAAAAAATTTTTGTTTAAATTTAATGTTTTGTATGTTCCAGATAGTCTAGTCCAATTTAACCCATTAAAGCCCACGGCTAGACCAGTAAGATTAATCGATTCTACGGAAAAAGTTACACAAAAAACATATATCACTTTTTTCGTAACATCCTCTGTTTATGCAAACAAAAAATAAACTTTAATGTCAATAAAATAATTTAAAAAAATAAAATAAAAAAATTAAAAATAAAAATAAGATAATTAAAACAATTAAAAAAAGGAAAAACTAATAAAATTTATTATAAATACTTTTCTCCAAAAAAGAATTTGTTGCAAAATTCAATTTTTTAATATGCTTTTTACATCAGAAATGTTTTTCTACGCTTTTATTTACAAATACTGTTTTTGCTAATCTTACTGATTTACATTGTTCTGCAACAAATTTCAATAAAATCAGATATACATTTTTTTTTTATTTTGCATAAACGGAGGACACTACTAAGAAAAGTGATAAATATTTTTGTGTAATTTTTTCGAATCGATTGGCGCAATCAGTTTTGTTCTACAGTCAATATTTAGTAATTTGTTCATAACATTTTATTGCAAAATTGATTTTTACAATAAACTTTTTACGCCTATTATGGTTTCTTATTGCTCCGGTTCTATGTTTGCAATGGTTATGTTTTTGTTAACTTTAGGCCTGATTGTACCAACATTTTGGCTTTAAGCGGAATTTAAACATATATCTTAATCTTTCTTCCTATATAAATAAAGACAGACATATATTTAAGTGTCACTTAAAACCAAAATAACGTTGGTGCAACTGGACCTTACTGATCTAACCATAGGTTTAACGGGTTAATAGAGGAACCCGGAGCATAATGAGAGAGTAAGAGAGGTTAAAGCAAGTTTTAAACATATTAAAAATAAATAAATCAACTTTGTTTTATACTAAAATATTCTTTGGAATATTATATAAGAAAAACTCAAGTTTTATTGCAAAAAATAGATTAAAATTTAACTATTAAAAAATAGATTAAAGGACGAAATTATTTTATTGAAAGCGTGCATTAACCTCATAATGCTGTTTATGCGGGGCATATACCTTACAAAACTTGCTTATTTTTCAAAAATATGTGATGGATCTCTAATGGACATCCATGATAGATATTATATGGATATTTAATATGGATATAATATAGTCCAATATAATTAGATATTCAGCATGGAAATAGATATCTAATAGAACTATGGATGTTATATGAACGTCTAATGAAGATTGTGTTCGGTATAGGTTCCTACGTGGGACAAAATAGAATACTTCATAAAATTTGTTTATTTCCTAATCACCGATTTTAAAAAGTTTCCAAAAGTGATTTACTAAAACATGCAATATATAAAAAATATATTATTGCACATTCAATTACTTATAATTATTTATTAATAATATTTATTATTTCTTATAAAACGAAAAAATTATTGGGAGTACAAATAAGTCTCCGCCAATTTTTTATAAAAAATTGGGCATTTATTGTGAAAGAACGGTACCTTATATTTTATTCAAAGTATTGTCCATCGCTACCCACTACTTTTTCCCATCTTTCTGGCAGCATACGGATACCGCGTCGGAAGAACGCTTCATCTTTTGAGGCTATCCACGAATCGGCTCAATTTTTGGTATCTTCATATGATGTAAAGTGCTGCTCAGACAGGTCGTGCGTCATCGATCGAAACAAGTGATAGTCAGAGGGAGCAATGTCTGGTGAATACGGCGGGTGGGATAAAACTTCCCAATTGAGTGTTTCCAAGTAGGTTTTGACCGGCGCCGCAACATGTGGACGAGCATTATCATGCAGGAGAATAATTTTGTCGTGCCTGGAGTAATAGTGGGTGCGTTTTTCCTTAAGTGCTCGGCTCAATCTCATCAATTGTGTTCAGTAGAGAGCCCCAGTAATGGTTTCATTCAGTTTGAGCAACTCATAATACACGACATCAAGCTGATCCTACCAAATACACAACATGAGTTTTTTTCCATGAATATTCGGCTTGGCTGTCGATGTTGAAGCATGGCCACGTGGTTCCCATGATTTCCTCTTCTTTGGGTTATCGTAGTGGATCTATTTTTCATCACCAGTGACTATACGATGCAAAAAGTCCTTTCGTTTATGCCTGGTAAGCAGCATTTCACATGTGTAAAATCGGCGTTCAACGTTTCTCGGCTTCAGTTTATATGGAACTCAATTTTCTTGCTTTTGAATCATTCTCAACGATTTTAAACGATGTGAAATTGCTTGTTGAGTCACTCCTAATGTAA
>NW_022639675.1:197544-206308 GCF_010583005.1 Odontomachus brunneus
CATGAATATTCGGCTTGGCTGTCGATGTTGAAGCATGGCCACGTGGTTCCCATGATTTCCTCTTCTTATCGTAGTGGATCCATTTTTCATCATCAGTAACTATACGATGCAAAAAACCCTTTCGTTTATACCTGGCAAGCAGCATTTCACATGTGCAAAATCGGCGTTCAACGTTTCTCGGCTTCAGTTCATATGGAACCCAATTTCCTTGCTTTTGAATCATTCCCAACGATTTTAAACGATGTGAAATTGCTTGTTGAGTCACTCCTAATGTAAGTGCAAGTTCTTCTTGCGTTTGGCACGAATCTTCCTCCAATAATGCTTCCAATTCCGCGTCTTCGTACACTTTCGGCCTTCCGCTACGTTCTTTGTCTTCGACGTCAAACTCACCGTTCTTAAACTTTTGAAACCACTCACGAGAACTTCTCTCACTTAAAGCAGCCTCACCATATGCTTCTACAAGCAATCGATGCGCCTCAGCTGCAGATTTCTTCAAATTAAAGAAGTATTAATAAATCAAAAGTTCCCGCAAATGACGCTTATTCGGCTCAAAACTCGACATTTTCGCACGAAAAAAATTATGTGATGCTGATACAAAATTGCTAATATTTCAAGATTATGGTGTTGCCAGATGTCCAACCTTACGATATGATTTTACATCTAACAATTTCAACCATAACTTACTGGTGGGGCCATCTTTTGTCAAACAGCGGAGACTTATTTGTACTCCCATATATTCTTCTTTTTTATTAAAATATTAATAGCAATTATTATTTAATATGGTAAGTTTTAGTAATCAATTTTCTGAAACATAACACATGATAAGAAATAATGCAACTTAATATTTTAAGAACATAATGATATAAGTCTGCTATATCCCGAAATATATAAGTTTGAATTGTATAATACAAAATATCATAGATAATAGATATTTGCATAGGCATTTAATCAAAATGACAAAAAGGATTGTCTAATAATTTTAATATACATAAATAATATACATCCCAGTGAGAAATAACTGGTGTAGAAGATAGCTATTAAACGTCAATGCCGTTTATGATTGAATTTAATATATACTTAAACCACTTTTTTTTAACTAGACGACAATTTAGTTGCATTGACTTTAAAAAATTTTTCGCAAATTTGTAACTTGTGTATTGTTCATAACCCTTACAGAAACATCATACTGAAAATCATTGATTAATTACTTATTTTCAGTATCAAAACTTTAGTAATATTCTGTGATTCAAACACAGCTCTTAATGTTCAAGTATTTCAATGTTTAGTGTTACAAATACTACCTTATGAGTGATTTTAATACTTAAATATTAACATACAATACTTCGTTCAGTGATAAAATACTTACATATAGCATTGACAATATTTAAAAACTAAAATGTAATACTTTGCTAAGTGATGAAATACTTACGTAAAGTACTGTCAAAATTTAAAGTATTAACCCAGATAGCACACAATATTAATGATAAATATTTATAAATATTAATGATAAATGTTTATAAATATTTATTTCAAATTATTTTTTTTAAATATTTTATAAATATTTTATAAATATTTTTTTATATATACATAAAGAGAGAAAGAAAAAGAGAGTTGAAAACATTTATTCAAAATATTATTAAAATATAAGCTAAATATCTGAATATTTTATACAATATTTTATATATGTGAACAAAAAATTAATTTGTAATAATATTTTGTAAATATTTCTATAAATATTACGCATGAAAAAAAATATAATTATTTATTAAATTAATGAAGAAATAAGAAAATTGAAATTTAAATTGCAGCATTGCTACAACGTTGCAAGATTGCATATTGCAGTGCAATGTTGCAAAGTCATTGCAGTGACATTAATTTGCAATATTACTTTAGCAATATTGCAACAATGTTTCAAAATTTACAAATATAATATAATAATTACGAATATTATATAATATAATAATTATGAATTATTATGAATATAATATAATATTTTTTTACTTATTTACTAGTTATTTTTGTTATTTGTATTTCAAATTCAGTAATGTTTCATATCAATAGTACTTCTAGAATAGTACTTGTTAGTGGCAATCATTAATACTAGAATTTGTCTTATTGCATATTTCTTATATTTCTTATACCGTTTTTCAGAGAAAATACTAATTTTAAATTTAATATTCGTACTTGTTTAATTTTGTGGTTTTTTTTGTTTCATTAAAATTTATATTCTTAAAAGAAATATCATTTTTTAAAATAATGAAAATAAAATCTTTTATTTCATTCAAGAAAATCATGTCATTTGATGAAACAACACTATTGTTTTAAATATTATTTTTTAAAAGTCTTTTTTCAAAATTTAGTAATTCGATTTGTTTAATTTGGATTTTCTTGGATTTAAAAATTTTTTTTGTTTGGATTAATTATTATAACATTCTGTTAAAAATCTAAAAGTAATTATCACTGGTTCACTACATTACATCAATATTTATCGCATATCGGATGTTGTTGCATTGTTTCAATATCTATCAGCAAATTATCTAACAAACACTAAGTAAAAATTATATAACTATTACTTGGTATATATATTTGTTAGATGTTATAATATACTGTGAACACTATAAGGATACATTATATAGGTATAAATGATAAGAATATCGTTGGAGTCATCAGGAATCGTTGCGTGCCTTTCGATCATCAGGTTAAGCAACACTTTAACGGAATCAGGACATGGATGGAGTGACCGGTGCACCGCTTGGGATTGAAATTATCGAGAAAGGATTCATGAAAGTTTGGAGTGTGTTGACAACCTTCGATATCTAGTGGTTTATGAGACATGAGAAAATTAGGAATATATAAGTATATTTTTTTAAATATTATGATTTTCTCATTTTTCACCTTTGCACAATAATTCTCAGTGTTTGATTACTATCAATATTTAACAGTAATTTTATTATCAATATTCACCAGAAATTAAGTACTGAAAAACTACTGAATAGTAGTTAATAATAAGTACCAAAAAATTACTGAATTACTGGTAATATTTAATCACAAATAATTTTTTAGTATTTCTTAGTATGATATTTCTGTAAAGGTTGTCCACCATATCCTATTATATCCCGTGGTCTCGTTATGCCCCAGATTCCTCTACGATCGTTTAAGTCAAGCGACTCAAACCGTAATCAGTTTAAGAATGAGTAACCGCATCATGGAACGATGGAGCGTTTAGATAGAAATTCACGGAGAGAGGACGGGCGCATATAATAAAATAATAAAAAGTCAAACCGTCAATAATGCAAGAAATGAAAAATCAAATTTTTTAAGATTATTTGAACAAAATTATCAAACTCTTCTTAGTAAAATAAAAAAAATTAAATAAAACATTTTTCTGATTTGGACCAAACAATAAAATTATTTAGGAAATTAAGAAATTGTATTTATTGTATATATTATTATCCACTGTTGAAAAAAACCAAGTAAGAATCCATATGGAAAATCCATACGGAATCCATATGGGAATCCATCCCCCTTGTGATTAGGATCAAAAACCTATGGAAAACCATATGGATTCCCACATGGTTTTCACAGGAATCCCATGTGAGATTCCATGATAGTTACCCGGTCAGCACAAAATATTTATAAGATTTATTTGATTATTTTATAATTATTTACCAAAATATTTCATAAATATTTATGTGACTTTAGACTTAATAGATCATAAATGTTTATCATAAATATTATAAATTTATTTATTAAAATATATACATTTATATATATATATATTTCTCTTCCTGAATTTTTCTTAAATTTCCCACTTTATTGTTTCACACGCTATTTAATTTAATTTAATTTAATAAATTGTAGTTCGAAAAAATTGCTTACTATGTTGGGATTCGAACCTGAGACCTCTGCTTCTTGAGTCGTTCACCTTACTGCGCCACTGTCACTTTGACTGAGAGAACTTTATATTGTATACATATGGTATATCAATGTACGAAAACAAGTAATTTATTTAAAAGAAGAGAATAGATCCTTTTATATGTAAAAAGTATGTTTAAAAAACATATAAAAAGTATATTCATATACTTTTTACATTTTATAAGTATGTAAAAATATCTACTTGTTTTAAAAGTAAGTAAAATACAAATTAATCATTTTGTAAATTTAAATAAATTGTTTTCTGGTAATAAAAGTAACTTTAATTTTTAAATATAAAAAAGATACTTTTAATATTAGAAAATAATTTATTTAGACTTACTAAATAATTAACTTGTATTTTATTTACTTCTAAAACAAGCGAATATTTATTTAAACTCAATTTTTATATTAAAAAAAATTAATTTTCTTCTTGTTAGGAAAACATTTGCTTATTCTTACATATAGATGTTTTAAATCAAAGAAATTATTTTTTATCTAGAAATTCATAATTTTATATTTCATTTTACAAATTTAAAAAAATATTATTTTATATTTATTACATATTTTCTAAAATCTAACAAATATTTCTTTAAGTTAAGAAATTATATTTAATAAGATATATTTCTTTAATTTAAAGAATTTTTTTCAGTGTACATTATCAATTTAAATTAAAATTTTCTTATTTTTTCATTTAATAATTATAAATAATTATAAATAATTATATTTATTTCTTTCATGTATAATATTTATAGAAATATTTATAAAATATTACTACAAATATTAATTTTTGTTTATTTTAAATATTGTATAAAATATACTTAATCTATATTTTAATAATATTTTGAATAAAGATTTTCATACTTTCCCTTTTATGTATATAAAAAATATGTATAAAATATTTATAAAACATAATAATATTTTTAAAACATAATTCGAAATAAATATTTATAAATATTTATCATAAATATTGTGTATTGTCTGGGGAGACGCTTTTAATATTGATAATTAAATGAGGTCCTTGTTGAAGATTTCTAGATGGGTTGCTTACGAATCCGTAAAAATTTATATGAAAATTCATATAGAAATTCATATAGGAAATTAAAATCCTTATAGGAATCCATATGGTTATCCATATGGATTTTTAAACATCACATATATTCCCACATGGATTTTTATCTTCTATATGGATTCCTATATGGATTTCGAATTTCCAGGTGGATGCCTATATGGATTTTGATTTCCTACATGGATTCATGTATATTATCTCATTTCATTAGATCATTTCTATATGGATCCCTATGGATTTTAAATTTCCTGTATAGATTGCCATGGATTGCTGTGGGAATCCACCTGAAAATTTTCAATAGGGTTGAAACATTAGTTTCTTTGGATCATCTCAATTATCAAATTCGTTTCAATAAAATTTATTAATTTTAAAGAAATCTTTTTCTGTGGATTCTGTGGAGAACTTGATTCTACCTATTTTCAACAAAAATTAACATTTAGGATATTAAGCAAATAAATTTATATATAATATGTGAAGTGTATCATATAAAAGTATTGAATGCAAATTTCAGAATTATTGACCGTTATGTTTTGAAAATATAGCATTAGAAAGATCATAATTTATAGTAATATTAAAAATATATGTACACATATATTTACATTTTAATGCTTTTTTCTATTATCTGTTTATCTCTGTCAACTAATACATAAATATTTGTTTATCTCTGTCAACTAATATATAAATAAGATATTAATAAGACATTAATAAGAAAAAGAAAAAAAATTTTAAACATATTTTAAATAATTACTATTTTAAAAAATAATATTTTCATATTTATAATAATTTGTACATATATATTTATCTCATCTCTCTCTTTCTCCCTCTCTCTCTCTCTTTGTTTCAAATTAACATTTATTACTAGATAGTAAGGTAAAAACGTAATTTTGTTTAATAGATAGTAATTTTGATCCCTCTGAAAATATACGCTATTGAAAATATACGATGTTAAGCCTTACAACCATCTTAAATAAAGAATGAAATTATCATAATAATGGATTAGTAAAATTATATATAAATCGTTCAAGGATTGCTTCATTATATATTATTGCCGATTTCAGACTCAGCACTTCGCAACTATGCGCTGATCATGTGAAATATTTGATACGGATCTCTGTCGCATTGGCGGAAAGACGCAATACGATAGAAACGATCATGCTGGACAATATGATCGGTAGGCTTTACAGGCTGCTAACAGAAGATACGAAATCCACTTTGTTTGACGATTTTCCTGATCTATATGCAAATTGTAATACTCCTACTTTGTACTGGCTAATAGCAACAATGAAGGAATCCGGACGAAAACATTCAATATATAAACTTGACGATCTGCCAAGAGCTTTCTTGAATTTGCGAGAACATCCTACTACGCGCAACTGGAAACGCTTTGTAAGACGTCTTAATATGAATTTCAAATTAATATAAATTTCAATATTACTTCCAAAAAGTTTTGAACAAAATTTTTTCTATATGATAGATGCAGCATATATTTACGATGCAAGCAGTGGATTATAGCGATAATAAAGATATTAGCGATGCCTTAATTAAAATATGGAGTTTTGTGGCAGACACAATTACTGAATGTGAAGACAAACAGCTCGACGTATTATCTGATTTTATGATTATTTTATTTGACAGCACTCGTCTTGATAATTTTCGGGATGACGTCCTTGATTCGGTATAACGAACCCTATTTCTATTTCCCTCTTTCTTATGTCTTACTTAATCTATCTTAATTAATGCCTATTTGTACTAACGTCAATTAAGAGGAGAAGGTTTAAGTTTAGATTAAGAGAAAGATTTGGTTTAGATAACTGAAAAATAGGTTTTTACGAATTTTTTTTAAAGAAATAAAGATATCAATGAGATTTTTATCATACTATTTTTGTTTTAAGTCCAAAAATTACTTTTTTATCGAAAAACATAAAAATTTCATCTAAGTTTTTTGTTCTACACGCATTGTCGTTAGATACTTCTAACTTGTAAATTACGTTACAACTTATGTAGTAATCTGAAATAAATGGAATAAAAAAATTTTTAAACTATATTAAATTTACTGGAGGACTTATACGATTTACATTTGTTATATGCAGAATATTGAAATTTTAAAAAATGGCGGCACTTCGAAATTATAAGTCATTTGTCTTTTTTTTTTTATTTAATGTCCCAGAGAAAATACTAATTTTTAAAATTTTCAAAAGGATTTATTTTCCAGACAACTTCATAGTCTTTAAATTTTCCTGTTCCATTTGTTAAAATTTATTATTATATGTGAGCTGTAATATTATCCACCAGCATGTACGCGCGTACGCGCCGTACATCCGGCGGTCATGCGCTCCATACAAGAAATCTGGCCAGAATTTCAATTATTTTCTTAAATAATTTTTTTATATTTAAAACAATGATAAATAATGTGTCAAAATATTATATTGACATCTTTATCTATTTCTTTATTAAAAATTCATAATAATATTCTATTTTTCAGCTATTTAAATCAGTATCTTCCCTTAGAACCTGAGTTTAAACTTAACTTAAGCCTTTGTTTGAAGAAAGTTTAAATTCAAATTACGGTTTAATCGACATTGGTAAATACGGGCATAAATCACACAAATAAAACTACTGAAACACTAACTTTTATTTATTCGCTATATTTATTGTCAATATTATTTTAGATTCTGATGTCCATCGCAGTTTCGTATACTTGCATGCTACCTCGAGTAAAGATCAAACTCTGCCAGTATTTACGACAGAACGTCGAGAATCTTGATCGTTGCGGAAGTCAAAGTGTATCCACTTTAATCAAATTGTTCAGCCATTTACTAGAAGATGAAAGTCCTTGGGTATGCCAAGAAGCCCTGGAGTCTTTTGAACGCATAGGACATGCGTGCTCGGAACAGCTTGTTGCCAGAATAGCAAAAGGTTTGGCCAAGATATCTACTATCAACAATGTCATGCAGGCGTATTTATCCTGTACACCACATTACGTGCTCGACGGTTTTTCGAACGCGTATGACTATCTCGAGAATGTATATAAAGCAGCTCAAGGCCACTTCCAGCACACGTGCTACGAACAAAAAGTAAGTACAACAAACGATAAAGCACGGAATATTGTCTTTATTTATAGAAGTGCTGACGCGATCATTGAATTTTGAAAGGAATCAGAAAGAGAAGAGAAAATGCCGAGGCTAGAGGAGAAAAACTCGCAAGATATCACGCCAGTGTTAATACAACTGGACGAACAAGCGGAGAAGATGTATAAAGGATTAACAGAGGTTTTCGAAAGACGAGCTAATATCAGTGAAACAATATGTAGAAAACTAATAACTGTCTTAGAGAAGATTCTAAACGCCAATAAATGAAATTTCATGGAAACTGTTTTAACTTCGTCGAAGTGATAAACATAGGAATTACATAGAAATTTAGTAGCGATAAAGATATTTTATCAGAAAGAAATGATAATTGAAAAAAGAAGAGGAAATAGAATATAAATAAAAATATTTGCAAAGAAACAAGAAGAAAGATAATTGATAAGTAAATAGAAAAAAGGAATAAAAAGAAATTGATGATTTTTAAGATTCTCTTAGTTATCTTACATTTGTGTGTAAAGTATATACAGGGTGTTCGGAAAGTACCGGGACGCCCGAATATCAGGAAAAATATAAGTTTTACAAAAAAATGTTTCAGACAAAAGTTGTGGCGTTTAAAAAGATGTATTTACTGATCACATCAGTTTGACCTTGGGTTGCGTAGCGAAGGTCAGGTCAAGGTCACATTAATTTTTTTAAA